>NW_020958653.1:11560-12895 GCF_003031625.1 Empidonax traillii | reverse complement strand
GCACTTGGCCTTCTTGGCTTTGCTGCTGAGCCCCTGTGCCCCAGGACATCCCTGACAGAGCCCAGGCCCTTCTGCTGGGGGTCCCTGCAGAGCTGAGCAGATCCAGGTCACCTCCCATTGCTCTGCCAACCCCCTGGGCCTGCTCTGGGCCCTGCAGGTCCTTGCCCTGCTCCCAAGGGCTCTGGGGGTGCTTCATGTTATGGCCTTGGGCTTTAGAGCTCAGGGTGGGGATTGGGCACAACTTTGGCAGGTTTGTTGTTCTGCTGGCAGGGTCTGGTTCAGGATTAGGGGAAGAGGTTTTTAAGCTGGGCCAGGATTAAAGCTTGGCTTTTCATACTGGTGATACAGGTTTTGGATTGAGGTGGGCATTGGAGGACAAAAAAGAGTCTGGAGTTCTGTGTTTGGCCTTTTTCTGGCCTGGAAAAAAGCAGTGGATTCCTGTCAGTGGGAAGGGCAGCACTTTTGGGGAGTGTTGGGGCTTGAGGTTACAAAGAGGGTAAAGGTCCATCAGGAGTGACTGCACTCCTAATGTTTTAGCACCCTCAGGATTACATGAAACTGTTTTTATCTCATCAAAATCTTTCCTCTCTGTTGACCAAGCCCTCTATCCTTCCCTGAATATCCCATCCTTTTTGTCCCAGTTCCTCCTGATTTGCCACCACCTTTCATTTGGTTGGGCTCAGCTTTGTGATGACCCTGTGCAACCTCATGGAATCAAAGGGGCCATTCTGGCACTGCAGGACCTCATGGAAAGAAAGGAACACAGGGACACTGTGAAATCTTGTGGAACCAGGACACCATTTAACATGTGGGGCCTTGTGGAAAAAAAAGGGAACCCTGAAACCTTTTGGAACCTCATAGAACTAGAAAGCCATTGTGTCACTGTGGTGCCTCCTGGAAACAAAGAAACCCTGGGACACAGTGGAACCTCATGAAAGGAAGGAGACACTGTGACACTACAGGGCCTTTTTGGAGCCAAATGGACACTGAGACACTGGGAAACTCCCCGGAATCAAGGGGACATTGTGATACCAAGGACACCTCATGGACTCAAGGGACCACTGTGACACTCCAGGTCATTCTGGAGCCAAAAGATCCCGGGGACACTGAGCAGCCTCCTGGAATCAAGGGGCCACTTTGACACTTCAGGGCCTCATGGAAACCAAACCAAATCCAGGCTTGTCCAGGTGCTGAGGGGGATTCAGAAGGGAGGCAGCAGTGATTGCTCCCTACACACCCACCACTCCAATGGGCTCTCCCTGCCCTGAAGGTTTCTGGCCATCAGGCTGTAGCTGAGGGGCTTGGGCAGGGCCATGAGGAGGGGGGAGAACAAGG
>NW_020958653.1:5964-9436 GCF_003031625.1 Empidonax traillii | reverse complement strand
GAAGAGCCAGAAGTGCAGCAGCTGCAGCTCCCGCCTGTCTGAGAATGCCAGCAGCAGGAACTGGGCCATGGAGCTGCTGTTGGACATTTGCTGCCTCTTGCTCTGGGGCACTGTCCAAGGAGGAAATAGCAGCAATATGTTAGCAAAGAAATTCCTGAGAAAAATCAAAGCCATTTCCAAATAAGCTCTACTTGCTATACTCCCTGTCGTGGTTTTGCCCCCTCAGCCCATCCCTGGGGCTGATAATGGTTTTGTCCAGGTAATTTCTGGACAAAAAGACCAATCAAAAATCCAGAAACGCCTTTGCTAATTACATCTTCAAGAAAACGGAAGAGAAGGTTGTTGGTGCAGTTGGAAGTAGAGTAGCAGTCATGTAGGGGAGAGGAGTACCGGACCCGAACAGGGCCAGACTCCCTCCTCCCCCGGCTTGGGCCGGGGGGGGAGCAGGTGCAGCACTAAAGTCTTCCCTTCTCTCTTGTAAGAGAGTGAAGAGAAAAAAAAGTTTAAAAGACGGACTGCTTGGACAGAAACCGCTGTGGAAGAATTCCAGCCGAAAGATAACAGAGCTTCCAAGGTCGAAGCTGGCAGCTGAAACTGCAGCAAGAAAAGTAAAGTGCGAAAGGGGGGAGGCTTGTTTCCCCCCTGCCTTTCTGCTCTCTCTCCTTAGCAGGGAAAAGACTGAAAAGTAAACCTTGCTACTTGTAAAAACTTGTTGAAGTAAGGAGACTTCCCATGCAACTGATAAAGAAATCTGTGGATGTACCAAAGAGAACCAAGGCTTCATGAAAAGAACTGAAGTGAGACAGGGTCCTGGTGGAAATTTGCAACCCTGAGGGAAACCTGTGCTGAAGCAGTGATGACTCAGGTGAGATACTGAGATCCGTGCGTGTGTGGATCCACACTGCTGTTGAAAATTTTGTAACTCTGAGAAATCTCATGCTGGAGCGAGATGGCCCATGTGAGATGCTGGAACCCGTGTGTGTGTGGGATCCGTGCTAGACCCATGCCGAGAAGTCTATCAAGAACTGTTCTCCCATGGGGAGGGACCCCCATAGGGAAACAGGGGTGAACTCTTAAGCCATTATCCCCTGTAACCCTGTGGAAGAAGATCCATAGTAAGCAAGTGTCCCCTTGCAAGCCTATGGAAGGAAAACCCTTCAGAACCTGAATAATCTTCAGCCTTCAGTCTTAGCCCAGGAGGGGGGTAAGCCTAGCCCCAGAAGCCAACACAGAGCGAGAAGGAGAGAAAAAGAAGTTCCAACTGCAATGAAAGTGCTGCTGCTGAGAATTTGTTACTAGAAAGAAAGAGAATTGAAACTCTGAAAATACAGAATGAGACTACTTCTTCTCCTTGGACTGGTATAAAAGGGAAGAAGTATTTCTGTAAATATATAACACTTCAACTTAAGTAGAAATTACTGTAGATATAGTTCTCTAGTTTTTAATTTATTAGTAGTTTTTATTTTACTAGTAATAAATGTATATACTGTTTCCCCAAATCCTGTCTCTCTTTTGTCTGCAAATACCTTCTCTCAGCTAGTAGTAATTGTGTGGGGGGTAGAAGGCAAAATGGACCCAAAGCAAAACCACGACATTTTTTTGGTGGAGAATGCGGGCAGATGCGGAAATAGACTGCCTAGAGAGGCAGTGGCCTTGTGTGAAAAATCAGCCATAATGATTTTAAAATAACTGAGAAAAGTCTGCAGACAAAAATAGACTGACTGTGTGTGCTGTAGTTGTGCTAAAAACACAATAATAGAGTTAAGTATTATAGTAATGTTGTTTTAATTTTAATAGAGTGATTTTCAATTATAACTTGTTTATTTATAGTTGTATGTTTAATTATAGAATTTAAAATTTCTTGAAGTGTAATTCGCAAAGGCGAAGGGGGGATTGTCGTGGTTTTGCCCCCTCAGCCCATCCCTGAGGCTGATGATGGTTTTGTCCAGGTAATTTCCGAACAAAAAGACCAATCAAAAGTCCAGAAACGCCTTTGCTAATTACATCTTCAAGAAAACGGAAGAGAAGGTGGTTGGCGCAGTTGGAATTAGAGTAGCAGTTATGTAGGGGAGAGGAGCAGCGGGCCCGAACAGGGCCAGACTCCCTCCTCCCCCGGCTTGGGCCGGGGTGGGGGGAGCAGGTGCAGCACTGAAGTCCTCCCTTCTCTCTTGTAAGAGAGTGACGAGAAAAAAAAGTTTAAAAGACGGACTGCTTGGACAGAAATCGCTGTGGAAAAATTCCAGCTGAAAGATAACGGAGCTTCCAAGGTCGGAGCTGGCAGCCGAAGCTGCAACAAAGAAAAGTAAAATGCGAAAGGGGGGAGGCTTGTTTCCCCCCTGCCTTTCTGCTCTCTCTCCTTAGCAGGGAAAAGACTGAAAATAAATCCCTGCCACCTGTAAAAGTTTGTTAGAATAAAGAGACCTCCCATGCAACTGATAAAGAAGTCTGTGGATGTACCAAAGAAAACTGAAACTTCATAAAGAAGACTGAAGTGAAATAGAGTCCTGGTGAAGATTTGTGACCCTGAGAGAAACCTATGCTGAAGCAATGATGACTCAGGTAAAATACTGGATCCGTACGTGTGGATCTATACTACTGTTAAAATTTTTGTGACTCTGAAAAATCTCATGCTGAAACGAGACGGCCCATGTAAGATACTGAAATTCGTGCGTGTGTAAATTCATATTAAACCCATGCCGAGAAATCTATCAAGAACTGTTCTCCCATGGGAAAGAACCTCCATAGGAAAACAGGAGTGAACTCTTAAACCATTATCCCCTGTAACCCTGTGGAAGAAGATCCATAGTAAGCAAGTGTCCCCTTACAAGCCTATGAAAGAAAAACCCTTCAAGACCTGAATAATCTCCAACCTTCAGTCTTAGCCCAAGAAAAGGATAAACCCAGCCCCAAAAGCCAACACAAAGCAAGAAAGAGAAAAAAGAAGTTCCAACTGCAATGAAAATGCTGCTACTGAGAATTTGTTACTAGAAAAAAAGAAAACTAGAACTCTAAAAATACAAAATAAGACTACTTCTTCTCCTTGAACTAGTATAAAAGAGAAGAAGTATTTCTATAAATATATAACACTTCAACTTAAGTAAAAATTACTATAAATATAGTTCTTTAGTTTTTAACTTATTAGTAATTATTATTTTACTAATAATAAATATTTATACTATTTTCCCCAAATCCTGTCTCTCTTTTATCTACAAATACCTTCTCTCAACTAGTAGTAATTATATAGAAGGTGGAAAAACAAAATTAACCCAAAACAAAACCACGACAGGGACTCATCCCCAAAGCCCCCAAGGCTGATGAAATGCCTGGGGCTGTTGCTGTGCTGCTGAGCTGGGCAGGGCTCCTGGCACACAGGGAGCTCCTGGCAACCAAGAACAGCTTCAAAGACACAGCTCTGCTGCTGAGCAGCTCCTCTGCACAGCCCAGCAGGGCTGAGGGCACTGCCTGCAGCACC
>NW_020958653.1:1927-2941 GCF_003031625.1 Empidonax traillii | reverse complement strand
TGTGGTCACCCTATTTGTCAGCAATGGCATATTTTCCAACCTGAAGCCCCCCTCAATGTCCTCCCCATCCCTGGATCTGACTGTTTCAGTTCTGTACTCGGTGCTGCCTCCAGCCCTGAACCCCCTCATCTACAGCCTGAGGAACCAGGAGCTCAGGGATGCCATAAGGAAAATGATGACTGGATGCTTCTCAGGAGCAGTAAAGTGCCTGTGTTCTGGTGTGTAGCATTCAGGGGACTCTGTAATGGCCCAGACTTTCTTATCAGCTTTTTCATGGAGTTCATTGGGTTCTTCTTGCAATAAATTTATGTGCAAAAAATATTATTATGCATCTGCCTTCTAATTTAGTGTCTACCCATTGAATTTGGCCAAGAAATGTTAAAATGTTGAGTTGTGCTCTCTTTTTTAACAAAATAAAGGACCCTGCAGTGCCTTCTTTGTCCAAGACCCTTCTTCTCAGCTGTTCCTAAAGCACAGCACACTGCAGGACAGGGGGGATTGGCAAAGGGCAAGGGGACAAGAATCCCAGCACAGCAGCACTGCCAGGGAGCAGCAGAGCTTGGGCTTTGCAGAGCTGCTCTTTTCACTTCCAGACTGTCCTTGTGAACCCCTTTCTGGCTGCAAGGCCTGAGTGCTCTCTGAGCACAGTCCTGGGGGTGGGAGCCCTTTGAGCACAGGCAGGGACAGGCACTGGAAACTTGTGAAGCAGAGCTGGCCTCCCTGACAGCATCTCCAGGATGCTGTGGGATCTTCTGAGGGCACTGCATGGACTGGGTCACTTCTTCTGTGCCCTTGCTGCAGGGCTGGAACTCTCCTGCAGTGACTCCAGGACACTCCTGCTCTTTGCATTCCCAGCCTGATTTGGAAATCCAGTCTTGCCCTGCTGTTGCCAGGGACATGCTGGGAGTGCTTCAGAGCTGCCATCCTGGGGCAGCTCCTGCCCAGCGTGGGCAGGCACAAGGTCTCTCCCCCTGCTCCTCTCCCCTCAGCAGTGCCACTGTTTGCTGCAGCCTC
>NW_020958653.1:0-1225 GCF_003031625.1 Empidonax traillii | reverse complement strand
AACCTTCAGGGCAGGGAGAGCCCATTGGAGTGGTGGGTGTGTAGGGAGCAATCACTGCTGCCTCCCTTCTGAATCACCCTCAGGACCTGGACAAGCCTGGATTTGGTTTGGTTTCCATGAGGCCCTGCAGTGTCAAAGTGGCCCCTTGATTCCAGGAGGCTGCTCAGTGTCCCCGGGATCCTTTGGCTCAAGAATGCCCTGGAGTGTCACAGTGGTCCCTTCAGTCCATGAGGTATCCTTGGTTTCACAATGACCCCTTGATTCCGTGGGGTTCCCCAGTGTCCTCAGGCCCTGTAGTGTCACAGTGGCCCCTTCCTTTCATGAGGTTCCACTGTGTCCCAGGGTTTCTCTGTTTCCAGGAGGCACCACAGTGACACAAGGGCTCCCTGGTTCCATGAGGTTCTACAAGGTTTCAGGGATCACTTTTTTCCCACAAGGCCCCACATGTTAAATTGTGCCCTGGTTCCACAAGATTTCACAGTGTCCCTGTGTTCCTTTCTTTCCATGAGGCCCTGCAGTGCCACAATGGCCCCTTTGATTCCATGAGGTTGCACAGGGTCATCACAAAGCTGAGCCCAACCAAATGAAAGGTGGTGGCAAATCAGGAGGAACTGGGACAAAAAGGATGGGATATTCAGGGAAGGAAAGAGGGTCTTGGTCAACAGAGAGGAAAGATTCTGATGAGATAAAAACAGTTTCATGTAATCCTGAGGGTGCTAAAACATTAGGAGTGCAATCACTCCTGATGGACCTTTACCCTCTTTGTAACCTCAAGCCCCAACACTCCCCAAAAGTGCTGCCCTTCCCATTGACAGGAATCCACTGCTTTTTTCCAGTCCAGAAAAAGGCCAAACACAGAACTCCAGACTCTTATTTGTCCTCCAATGCCCACCCCAATCCAAAACCTGTATCACCAGTATGAAAAGCCAAGCTTTAATCATAACCCAGCCCAAAAACCTCTTCCCCTAATCATGAACCGGACCCTGCCAGCAGAACAACAAACCTGCCAAAGTTGTGCCCAATCCGCACCCTGAGCTCTAAAGCCCAAGGCCTGAGCATGAAGCACCCCCAGAGCCCTTGGGAGCAGGGCAAGGACCTGCAGGGCCCAGAGCAGGCCCAGGGGGTTGGCAGAGCAATGGGAGGTGACCTGGATCTGCTCAGCTCTGCAGGGACCCCCAGCAGAAGGGCCTGGGCTCTGTCAGGGATGTCCTGGGGCACAGGGGCT
>NW_020958652.1:0-12905 GCF_003031625.1 Empidonax traillii | reverse complement strand
TTTATTCAAATATATATATGTATTTTGAGCCATTTACAGCTGATGGCTCAGAAGAAACTTTTAACTTGAGCAATCAACATTTTCTGAAAATCAAATCCTTTACCACAGTGCAAAGAAAGACTTTAAACTGAGCAGTTACTTCAAAAAATATTTTTTACAGTTTAATTATATAATTAATATATCTGAGGTTTGGTTTGGGGTTTTTTTAAGAAAAAAAATCGAGTCAGGCACAAATGTGGGATGCATAGCTTACCAGCCATTGAATCAACAGAAAAAATAGGGGTTTTTTTAATTGGGAGATGGAGCTTTCTTCATTTTTTTCTAGTGCTATTTCACTCATGTATTGATTTGTTTTGCAGTATGTGAAATAAAATTGTCTAAAGTAAATAAGCCTCATCAACTCCTACCAAAATGAGTGAAAATTTTAGCAGCCACATTAGAGGTAGAGGATGGACCCTGAGAGATGAGATTCAGACTACCTATTTGCTGTACATTGCTCAAGTAAGGAGAAAAGGGGAAATGCCAAGGACAATTCAGATCTTATGTGATGTTTGGAACTTTCTGACTCTCCAGCTTGACACTGTGTACAGACAGTCCTGCATCAGTTAGACTCTTGATATAGTCTCCTTTAGTGATGTGTCAAAACTCAGGTTGAAATCCTGGAATCCATCCAAGTTTTACTTTGTTTAGCGACAAAAAAGAATACTGATTTCAGCAGAGTAAATGTTTCCTAAGCTTGAACTTCTTCCATGTATATGAAACACCAGCATTTATTCCATTCTTGCTTGCCTTTGTCACGTTTTGATTTGTATTACCTCTCAGCATGAGATTTTTGAGCAATTTAAATGTTCACAACATAAAGGAGGACTTGAGAGAGGGGGTGTCTCATTCTCATTAGTATATACTTGAACATTTATTTGATTTCCTGAATATTGAAAAAAGATTGTCAAATATTTGTAAAAGTTAATGAAATGTGGATAGGGCAAACAAGGCATAATACTCTCATCTGCCATGCTGACATTGCACTAATTCGATTTAGTAGAATTATTGCAAAATTAAAATTCTTTGTAAAGAATACATTTTAAATGTCACCAGGCTTGTCACAGATTTCAATCTATGTCCATTGACGCAGATTCACAACTCTCTTGCCTTCATTACTGTAAAATCTATACTGAGCTGATAAATAAAATTGCTGAAAGAGACATACACCTATCAACTGAGCTTTCCAGAAGGAACATCATTTAGCACAGGCAGTATAACAAAGCAGGACTGAGAACCATACTATAAGTGGTTATTCTACATGTTCAGTAGTATACGTATTTTGTATCCTAAAATAAGCATTAGGCATATATATTTTTTAACATAATATACTACACCACATTTTACAATATGATATATTTTAGTAGCAAGTAATCTTAGAAAAATTTATCTTACTGTGTCATATTTTATGTTTCTGTATGACAGCTGATTACTCAATATTATATTGGAACCTCATAAAACCTTCAAGGTTTATAAACTGGAATATTACGCTGTTTTAAACAGAATAGAGCAAGATGGAAACCAGCCTTTTAGTTGTGAGGGTTTTGTTCTATTTAACACTAACTATAATAATAGCTTTCATTGCTATCACTGTTTTGCTCCAAGAATTTATAAATTGTTGTTAGCACGAATACTTTTTTTTTAATACAACAATGTGCAAAAAAAAAAAAAAAAAAAAAGCCAACCTGGACAACATCATGCAGTTTATCCAAAATACAACATATGCATCACAGTTATAATACATATTTCTTACTGTGAAGACATGTTAATATTCACAGCCTCAGCTCACACCCTCAGTGCAACAGCATCAAAAACACGATGCACATGTCAGCTGAAGATACTCCGCTTCACACAATTTGCACTGCACTGTGTACATTTTATAGACAATGACTATTTTTCTTAGGTTTTTACAATAGATCTGAACCGTTAGACTGCAACCATAAATTTTGGGGTAGTTAAATCTGAGTGTACTTACAGGTGATCCATATATTTGCGCAGCACTGAAAGGTCAAAGAATTTGTGGATACACAACTATTGCCAAAAGGGCTTTGAGAGCAGATGTCAGTTCAGGTGAGGTTATGATGTGATTTTCTTGCTACTAGGAAATTTACTTATTAAAGTGAATATTGACTATGTTTCATTGCTCACAGCCCCCAGCAATATCAGCTAAAGAAGTCAAGGGACCAAAAATGTATTCTGAGCCTGGCAAAAGCAGCAAAAGTCTATTACATTAAATAAAGCCTTGTTCTGCAACAAACTTAAAATGTAACTTATATCAGAGCACGCAATCCTAATTTTCACAATTTGAAACTGAAAGAAATGTGTGAGGCTACAGAAGTTGAGAAGAGTGATTTTTTTTTTCCTTCTCACACCAGCTCCAGGAGCAAGAGTATACTTCCTCCTGCACCCTGAGTTGCCCATCTTCACCAGATAATAATAATAATAATGGCCAGTCTCTTCGCGAACGAAGAACCGGGGAAGGTCTTTCCACCTTCCAGCCACTTTCTGATTTCCCTCTCAGCAAAGAAATTATTAAATATGTAGTAATAACAGCTATTCTTTCAAAATATTTTCTTTATAATCATACCTGAAATGTCCTCTGCATTACTTTCTGTACCTTGTTTCCAAGACTTTTTTACTGGTCATAGAAGTCAGGAAGGCAGCAGGCGTGAAAGGACATGTGAAACAACTTTTATGGGGGTAAAAACTGGGCAGCAGTTTGTTTCTTAATTCCTTCCCACCTGAGGGCAATAAGGCACAGAAAGAAAGAGGCAAGCAATAAGGAGTTTCAGCATTATCTCGGTTTGATGCCCTGACATTGTCTCATGGTCAAGACTGACACCCCAAGTGACAGCTGAAAGAACAGGGTATTTTTTGTTTAATGAGTCACAGTATAACAACCTCTTATCTCCACCCATTCTCACAGTATAATGGTTTCTTATATTTTAAAATTATCAGAAGGGGAATAATTAAATACGTGAATAATATTTCAAAATCCATCTTCCTCTTTAGAAAATTAAACCTCTACAAAAAAATTGCAATATTCTGAAAAAATCACCAGGAAACTTCCTAGCCTGATGTTGCACTTGGACTGCTTCCCATTAGTGATCTTTCATGTAGGGGGAGATGAGGTGGCAGCAGAATTTGAGGGCAATCAAAAAGGACTTAGGAGCCTTGGAATGTTTGGTGAGGGAGACTTTGGCACAAGTTATATTCTCCTTTCTACTTCCAGCTGAAGGCAGTAACACTGGAAGAAACATACTGGCTGAGTTGATTAATGCATGGCTCTGTGGTTTGTGTCACTACCAAAATTTTGGTGTTTTTGACAATGGAATGGCCTACATAGCACTGGGCATGCTAGCATCAAATGTGACTCACCTTTTTCAGCAAAGGAGGAGAGTCTTTGCTCTGGAACTAGTGGGGGTCATTGGCAGACTTTAAACTAAATGTGATGGGGGAGGACACAGCTTGTCCCTTGCAAGCTGTGAGATAATATGCAGTGGTTAGAGGGATAGGGTGCTAGCAAGGGCCCTGTGCCAGTGACTCTGAAACGTGCTAGCCACACTAGAACACAGTTACAGTCTTACAAACTAGGGACTCCTGAGGTAAGAGAAGCCAACAGGGAAATACCAGGGAAACATCTCAAAGGAATTAAGAGGTGTTCCTCTGGGAAGGTGACACAGCCAAGATGAGATGTGTTTACACCATTGCACGTAGCATGGGCAACAAACAGTTGTTGGAAGCCACTGTGCTGCTAGAAAGTTATGACCTTGTTGCCATTACTGACACTTGGTGGGACAAATTCCATGACAAATTCCATGGCTACGGGCTGTTCAGTAGAGACAGGAAGGAGAGGCAGAGGGGTTGCTCCCTGCACGAAAAGGTAGATTGTGTGTGAAGAGTTGTCCCTGAGGAATAACCTTGAGTAGGTCAAAAGCCTGTGGGTAAGAATCAGAGACCGAGGTGACAAAGGGAACCTTTGTTGGTGTCTATGGAGGATAAATTCTTAAGACAGGCAACAGACAGCCCTACTAAAGGGAATGTGATACATAAGAGAGTGTAAGGTGATAGAAAGGCCACACAAAAGGAGAAAAAGGCTCCTGATGGCTTCCTGGAAAACCCCAGCACCTGGGAAGACATTCCCAGAAACTGATAAAAGGATTAAAATAAGAAAGGAGTGATATGGAGATAATACTTCCTCTTTTCCAAACATCCTGACTGCTAGCAACTTGGGAAGTGGACCCTTGGCCCTATTTCATCTGCCTATCACCCCAAAATTAGTTTATTGACTATCCATCGGTGTCTGTCCATCAGTGGACAAGGGAGGGATTACAGACGTCATTTATCTGGACTTCTGAACAGCTTATGACATGTTCCTCCTGCAACATCCTTCTCTCTAGGTTGAAGAGAGATGGATTCAATGCATGGGCTGTTAGGTGGATAAGGAATTGGCTAGATGGTCTCCTCCAGAGGGTAGTGGTCGATGGGTCAGAGTCCTGATGGACATCAGTGACAAGTGGCATCCCTTAGGAGTCTGTAATGGCACCAGTGTTATTTAATATCTTCATTAGTGACGTAGACAAAGGGATTGAGTGCACTCTCAGCAAATTTGCAGATAACACCAAGCTGAGTGGAGCAGATGACACACCTGAAGGATGGGATGGCATCAAGATGGACCTGGGCAAACTTGAGAAGTGGGACTGTGGGAATCTCACAAGACTTAGTACGACCAAGTGCAAGATGCTACATCTGGCTCGGGACAATCCCTGCTACTAATACAGGCCAAGGGATGAATGGATCAAAAGCAGCCCTGACAAGAAGGACTTGGAGATACTGGTGGATGAGACATTGGACATGAGCCCACAATGGGTCCTTGCAGACAGAAAGCCAAACGTATCCTGGGCTGCAACAAAAGCAGCGTGGCCAGCAGGGCAAGTGAGCTGATTATGTCCCTCAACTCCATCCTCTTGAGACCCCACCTGGAGTGTTGCATCCAGCTATCCAGCTCTGAGGTCCCCAATATAAGAAAGATGTGGACCTGTTAGATAAAGTCCAGAGGAGAGACACCAAGATGATTATAGGGATGGAGCACCTCTCTTATGAGGAAAGGTTGAGAGAATTGGGATTGTTCAGCCTGGAACAGAGTGACCTAATTGTGGCCTTCCACTGCCTGATGGGTGACCTAATTGTGGCCTTCCACTGCCTGATGGTACTGTAAGGAAGATGCAAGGAAGATGGAGGGAAACTTTTTGCAAGGGCTTGTAGTGACAGGACAAGGGGGAATGGCTTCAAAGTGAAAGAGAGTAGGTTTACATTACATATTAGGAAAAAATTGTTTACTATGAGGGTTGAACAGACTGCCCAGAGAAGTTCCAGATGCTCCATCCCTGGAAGTGCTCAAGGCCAGGTTGGATGGGGTTTTGAGCAAACTGGTGTAGTGGAAGGTGTCCCTGCCCATGGCAGAGTAGTTGAAACTATATAGTCTGTAAGGTCTCTTCCAACCCAAACCATTTTATGACTCCATGAAATCTATCTGCATTTTATGAAAAAATTTTTTGAACAAAAACTTTTTTAACCAATCCTATAAAGTATACAAAGTAAGAGAACTACAAGAAATAAAGTGACATGAACTTGCTATACCTGATTAACTGTTTTTGCCTTTCTTTTGTTTCAATATGAAAAATCATTATCTCTTTAAGGTAAATTTGAAACTGTGTTTATAACCATAGAAACTATTTTTAGTCATAAGTAAAATAAATTTAAAGTGTACTGCATAAATTCCAGAAATGTCACAAGCTATTAGGGCTCAATATGACAAACATGAATGTAATTCTCTCTTTAAATAAACTGAGTTGGGGATGTAATCATACTTTTTAAAAGACTTGCTATATGAAGTGCAAATACTTAATATTTCTGGAACAACAAAACCACAAATACCTATCTTCTCCTTTTCAGCCTCCTTGCCACTGTGTAGCAGAAATGAAGCATCCCAAATTCATAGCAACTGCCATTTGAAAGGAAGTACCCTTCAGGTTACTCACCCTTGATACCCAGAGCTGTTTTGAATTTGATAAAGAGTTTTTCTCTTTCTTTAGGCCCAGGTTTGATTCCCGGTCAGGGCCACTCCCTGGGCAGATGGAGCTCGTTAGCCCTGTAAGGCAATCCATCTACGTCCTGAGGACCTCGCTGCCACCGTCCAAGCTCGCTTGGCCCCAGCAGATGAATCTTAGGATTAAAGGGTGGGCTCAGTTTGGCGCACACTGTGTCTCACCTAAAAAATCCAATGCGCAGGCTGGAAGGTGTAAAGACCCTCCCCGGATCTTCGTTCGCGAAGACTGGCCATTATTATTATTATTATTAGATTATAATGAACAGTATTTGGAAACTAATGGTGGAATGTGCAAGTATTCTCTGGCGGAAAAAAAAAAGTATATAATACAGATTTTAAACACTAATTATCTAGGTGTCATGAAGTCAAGGTCATGAGTCACAAGAGCAAACAAATATTTTAAAAATTTGTTTTCCTTTGAAATCTTCTACCCTACAGCTTTTTTCTGTTCAGAACATTTTCCTTCTTTTAAATCTTGAATAATTAGAATAATTTTCTTCCTTTTAAATCTTGAATAATTTGATTTTTTTTTCTCAGTTCTATTATCTTTTCCTGCAATGATTGTAGTTTTCTGTACCTTCATTTGATATCAGTATTTCCTTTGTTCATGTGATTGAGCTTATATAAGGGGTGGTATGCAACAGAAACAAGTATCAGAAAGCTTGGGACACTCACTGGATTCTCCTTCTTGTATGTATGATATGTTCTCTGCTCAGTTTATGATCTCTCTAGCATTTCTTCAAGCTCTACTTATATTCTTAACTTGTTCTTTCATCAGTTACAATAATATAGACACTCGATCTCCCCACTGTGACGTCCCACTCTGGAAAGTGCACAGAACACTCAGGTGCACAGATGCAGAGATGTCAAAAAGAAATGACAAAAGTTGGGTTTGCAAAAACTTACAAAGTTTTATTAGTAAATTATACACTTGGCATGGAAATTGGTCTTAGTCTCAGTATAAGCACACAGTGGTGAATTTTGATTAAGTGGTAGAGTGAAAAAGAAGACAAAGAGAGAGATTAAAGAAAGGGAGAAAGAGAGAAAGAGATAAAGGAAGAAAAGAAGAAAGGAAGAATGGGAGAAAGGAAGAAAGGAAGATCACTGCTCCTGGTTCCAGCATTCATCCAGCTGATGGAGTGTCCAGGGTCCTGAGGGCACTGCCTGGGCTTCATGGGGGTACCTTTATATAGATAAATATTTCCTGTCCTGGAGACAAGGTTCTTGCTTTCTATGCAAATTCTTTATTATGCACAGTTCTAGATCTTGCTGGAAATGGGTTGAAGGCCTTCAGGGGTCTTTGTGGTCTTGATCTCCCCTACTGCTAGAGTCTTTGGGTGACAACCAACCTGCTTTTTGAGCTCAGCCCTCCTGCCCTTTTGCTTTATTGTGTTGCATTTGTCTCCAGAAGACAAAACAAGGATGTTTGTCCAGAAAAGTGGCCCCCTGCCCCAGCCACATCCTTTTCTTTGTCACTGCATATTATTACCAACAGTCCTTGGTTGCTTCACATCTATCCTGCTATCAGTGGTTGACACATACACATTAGCACCTTATCTTCTGGGCTTCCACACTCACATAATTTTCCTAGCTCCATTTATGCTCCACACTTGCTTTTGTTCAGACATGCCACAAATATAGCTTCCAACACCCCAGTGTATTCTTCCCAGAGAACCATTTCATTGTACCAGGTATCCTCCAGATCACTTCAGCTCTCTGCATGGCTCTGAAGCTCTTCTCAGGAAATTCAGAAGGGGAAGACATCTTGGGCAAAAGTTAAAAAGCCCCTCTAAACCCCTCAGCTTCAGAGACAAGAACAAATCTGGTTTATACTTCCCTCCACTAAACTGTCAAACTACAGGAAACCATCATTTGCTGGAATATAAAAGCTTACCTTTTTCTTCCTCTTACTTAACCAGCATCTTACTCACATTTGAGCACTAGTGAAAGACACTGGATGTAGATGGGAGCACTTTCCCTAAAAGGGGGTACCAAAATGCAGGGAGCCAGGTTTCATCAGCCTTACTTTCTGCAAGTAGACCTGTGCAATTAGCGGGATGCTGTAAGTCTGGAAAGAGTGCTTCATCTGCTTGGCCCAGCCTACCAAACCAAATTTCCCTGTAGATTCCTGTGCTTCAGACCATGTTCCATACAAAGAATTACGCAGGAAGGTGCTACAGTCTTACACTGGAGAGAGTAGATTTTGTGCCATTGGCAACAAAAGTCAACCCCTTAGACATGGAAATAAAATGTTTCTTTTCTCACCAAGATTTTCTTTTCAGGTTTGGAGTCCACTGAGTTATGTAAGCTCCCATAGCTGTTATCCACTGCAACGGTAATGGAACTAATCTTTCTCAGTTATAGTTATTCAAAGAAGGATCAACCAAGTATTAACATGACTCAAAATCTTACTAAGGCTTTTTGACTGTAAATATCACTTAATGCCTTTGCGGGATAAACCTAAACTGCTACATTCAGTAGCTGAGTAAGGAACTTCTATGGCATTTACCTTCCAGTATGTGTCAATTCCCATGAAGTCTGAAGCTTCTTCTTTTGCTGCTCTAATTACACATTAACAGAATAGAAAATATGACAATTTTGGACAGAGATGGGTAAACTACGCATTTTATCCTAAATCAGTTAAATGGGAATAGCATGAAATCTTAGAGAGTGGTGGTGTACTGGGTGAAGCAGGTGGAAAGAATGCACAACTTTCAGAAAAACATGAGTAAGTTAGGAGGTGGCAAAGGAGGTCACTATGTGCCTGTATGGAGTATTATCATAGGCGGTAATTTTTTCTAGATTTGCAAATTTTCTGTAAAATATGTGGCTCATCTCAAAACATTCTTTCAACTGTTATAACTGGGGTAGAAAAACAAGTTATCTCTGAAACTTAAGGTTGTTAGAAGAGCGACCTAGAGAAGGATACCCTACACAAGTACAGAATTTTAGGTTTTATCTGAATTTTCAAATCATAAAAATAGAATACAAAAAAAAGCATGGGATGCAGTAAAGCATATAGCATAATTCATTAAAACATTAATATCAGACATTGTATCCATTCATATTAGCTGACGTTTTAAATCAGATATTTACTGATTATATAAGGGTTATAGTCTTATGTTAATAAGCAAGTTTGGATTTTAGATTAGATTTTGCTTCTTCCTCTTTTCTTCTGCACCTTTTCACATCAGAGCAATCACTTGTAGACTATTAATCTTGCCTTTGAATAAAAGCCAGATATCCAGGAGAGAGTGATGAAACATTAATCTTGAAATGCTCAAGTGGAACATTGCACCTATGCATTTGACTTCACATTAATAGTCTTAGAATGAGACAAATCCTGTAGCTTCAGAGCACTGATTGAAAACTGTAAGTGCTTCTTTCCCACAACACAATAAAGTTGAGCATGGCAGTGTCATAGATGTTGCAGTCTTGCCCCAGACTAACCGTTTGTGCAGCAGCAGAGAGGAGGCATGAGGAAGCAAGGTAAAACCAGGAAGGAAGAAGGGAGGAAAAGGGGGAAATCAAACAGGAGTTCAGGTAGGCTGGAGGATTGTAGAAGCAAAGATTAAGAGGATTTTCCAGATCCTCAGACCCGGGAGAAAAGTAGCAGTGCCCAGTGTAGCAGGATGCTCTTCCTGGAGTGGCGGTAAAACAACTAGAACAATATACCATTTGCAAAATTCTCAGTAGTGAATGGAGAAGGGGGCATCATACTAATTTTGGTGTGGAAGAATGCTGAAACCATCTCGGCTCATCAATCCCAAAGTGAAACATTCAGATAGTGAGGTGAAGATGAGGCAGAACTGATAAAATACCTGATAAAGAAACAAACAAGTGATACTACTAAAAACTCATCTAAAGATGCTGAGCTAGTACAACTGGTCTGGAGACGTATTACTAGCAGTCAATCACTTTATACTACAAAAGTCCAATCCCACTTTTTAACAGCAGGGTCTTCCAACATGCCCCTTCACTGAGGGTGTGTGGAGATTCCTCCCTTGAGTGGGGACACCCTTCAAAGTTACACCTGAGCAAAAGAGATTTGCCCATGGCCCTTGGTTAATATGGGTGAGTAACATCAATCTCTATTTAATAATTGCTTTTGCTAGCTTTAATATAAAGGCTTCGATATTGCTTCAAAAACAGCGCACTATACTACACTAGTACTTATAGCTATCTATACTGTGTAGTAAATAATTCTGATTAAGATGTTTTAGTCTAATTGTTATCATAATAAACCACTTATTTTATATAAATGTATTTGGTTTGCCATCCTTAATCCTGCTAGACAAAGCTGTATAAAGGTTCAGTCATACCTATATAATCTGTTAGACACAAGCCATTTGCAAAGTCCTGGGCTAAGACTGGATCCATCCCCACCCAGACTCCTCTCTGAGAAGGAAAGTAAGGGGGTCCTTTTTGCACCTCATAGCTTTACAGGAGGACTTCTCTAATAAACTTTGTCTGAAGCTCCCATTCTGCCCGTGACACCCTGTCACCCACACAGTACAGCACCTTGCTCCACTGTGTTGCAGAGCTGTACAGTGAATTTGAAACATATCTTCCCCCGGGGAACAAGAAAAATTTGTGTTTCTTACTGTTCTATTTTTCTAACTTTTCATTATATCATACTAAAATTAAAACAAACACATGGGGATGTCATTATATAATCAATCTTTTTGTATAATAATGTGCCTGTTTTTCTTCCAGTACCCACAGAGGCAAAAAATTTTTGAAGTATATTAAAGTGGTCAGCTTTATCATTCAGTATTATGCCTAACTGAAACACTTATCTTCAAATGGGGGATTAATCTGTTGTTCATACAGCAATCTGAATTCCCAAGATACACTGGGTTTAGGAAACGTATTTGCTTCTAAATTTGAGCTCTTTGTTTATGTTTCTAATGCTCTTTTCATTTGGTTTTAATTGTTGGTTTTTTCCTACAAATTTTGTTTCTTAAATTTTCATAGGATGAAAATTCCCCAGCTTAGTTTAAAGATAAATATAGTAAAAGTAAACAGACTCCAGCAAAAATACAATTTTGGATACTTTTGTTTAGTTCTTTTCAGTCTGAGAAAGCTAATCACTCTTTCTGTTTTGCAGCATAGTAATTAACCCATAGTGGCAATATTACTGCTTGAAAAATCAGATGTGGTAGAATGCATGTGATTAGCTTGCCTGACTGTCAGAACTCTAGTTTGAGATGACCTGAAGTCTCTGATACTTGCATCAGGCCAGCAAAACACTTACAGATAATATGCTGCCTTCTACGGCAGTACCTGTAGACCATGGGGGGATTTTAGGGAACTTTTGACAGCATTAGATTCCTTTACACAGGAATGCATCAATTTAGGGAAACATCCATCTCAAAGATTGTAATATCTAGAAGTTATGCGGAAATTCCAGTTAGAGCTGGACACTGATGCCTGGACATGAAGAAGTGAAGTAAGTGTGTTGCCACAGCCTGTTCTTGAAGTTGTGCCCTCGTTCATTGTTCCTATGACAGCAACAACAACAAAACAAAACCAAAACTCAAACCTGATTAAAACAGTTAGAAGTAAACACTCCTGGTTTAATTTCCATGAGAAAAAGGAAGATTTATATGTTTTCAGGCAAGGGTCAAATATCTCTCTCCCTAGAAGGAGCCCTAATTTCTGAATGTTAGCCACAATTGAATAATATTTACTTCCAGCTTTACTAAAAAAAATTGTTGGGTTCTTACTCATATAAATTTAACACAAAAAAATCAATTTTAGAAAAAAAGCAGCTCTTCGGAAAGATATGTATAGAGAACATCACATTTCAATATTCATTGACAAAGTTTTACTTGTCAGCTTTAGTGTTACAGATTTAATATAGCACAATTGAAAATTAGCAGTAAAATAAATAAACCCAGATTGAGTAGATGGAAAGAACTTACACTGTTAATACTTTATGCAACCTCTTATTAAAACGTATATAACAATGATTAAAAAACATGGCTTCAGGCAAGTAGGTAAAAATTGTGTGCTGACAGTGAAAGTTCAGTTTATGTTGAAAGAAATTTATACATATTTTTTGTAATGAGGAATGGTAATAACTCTTTCTTCTCTTAATTCCGTGCACAAAAATAAGCCCATAAGTTAATCAGAAAGGAAACTTTTTCTCAAGCATTTTTCACACTGATCTTCACAGCCATATATCATTCAGCCTTAAAACAATGGAAGGATAGACTGGGTGATGTTTTGACCTTGTAGAAGCCAATAGTAGAGGACTGAGAGCACCAAGAAACCCTCAAAGCCCCCCAACCCATTTTCAGAAAGGTCCAGAAGAATGGACTGCACATGCCAACACATTTACATGAAGAGCAAGAAACCTAACCCCAGGGAGGGGAAAACTTACCTATAAGAATGTACCCCCACAAAGCCTGGATGGTGGCCCCAGGATCCTGGACACCCTGTCAGCTGGATCAGTGTTGGATCCAGGATTGAAGATCCCCTTTCCTCTCCCATATCATCTCAATTTCATTTTTCTCTTTTGTCACTTTTTAGTTTTATTTTTTGATGATGATGATAAGATAGAGATAAAATATATACCAATTTTCACTCCAGGTGTGTAGCTTACTTTATCCTTCTTTTTTTCCTTTTTTTTTTCTTTTCCTTTTTTTTTTTTTTTTTTTTTTTTTTTTTTTTTTTTTTTTTTTTTTTTTTTTTTTTTTTTTTTTTTTTTTTTTTTTTTTTTTTTTTTTTTTTTTTTTTTTTTTTTTTTTTT
>NW_020958651.1:11265-12909 GCF_003031625.1 Empidonax traillii | reverse complement strand
TTTGTCACCTCTGACTTCTCCAGGGTACTGCTTTGCAGACAAGCTTCGTGCTTTTCTAAGGCTCTAAAATGAGACTGAAAACTGATAAAGCTTCAAGAAGAGACACCAAAAATGAGAGGAGGAGGAGGAGGAAAAGCTCCTGCTTTGGCAGTGCTGTCATTATAAGAAAGAGCAGAAAAATGATCGTCTTTGTTACTTCATGGGATGGAACACGACAGTGACGTGCCTTGGGAATTAAATTCTTGCACCAAATAGGTGAAGCAGAGAGATGTTATAATGTTGAGGAAAAATCTAATTGGGAAAAGTGTTTAATACAAGAGTTGGTTTATTTCTTAAATGGAACTTTTTGGAATAAATTAATATACATTTCTTTTTATATATGCAGTTGATAGATCCAGTTTTCCTACACAGTTGCTAGCATGATAGTTAATGAAACATGTTTACTGATTTCCCCTTACTGTTTTCAGGCAGTTAAAGTACTTGTTCTCATAAACTTTAAATGAGTGACCTGTAGATGTAATTTCAAGCCAGTAAAAATTTAAAAAAGGCCCAATTGTTATTGCAGTTATTTAGCTCTTTATATTTTGATGTGATGCAAAACATTAGATTGCGTACATCTCACTCAGTGCAAGCACTGTTGTGATTGTTTAGGTTTTTTCCACCATTGCTGTTCAGTGTTGCTAGCTCTGCTGTTTGCCACTGCTATTTGGTTAAAAAATTATTTTGCCACTAGATCTGGGAAGGAAAGGTTGGAGTGCTTGTGCGGGACTGAGGAAAGCGGGGCTTGGTCACTTGTTGCCTTAGTGCATGGTGTGGTCTGGAGTCATGGTGGGCTGCACTCTACAGCTTGTTTCATGCTGTATTCCATGGCAGGAATCAGTTTGCCCATGTACCTTGTGGGGCCTTGACTGTAGGTTTCCATTTGTAAGGCTGGAGGTGGTACTTCAGTGGCTATGCAAGGTTATAGTACGTGTCCTTCATGTACTTTGTCGTCACATACTGCGAGATACTCAAGTATTACTGTGTTGATGGGCAGATGTGTGAGTTCACAGTGAATTTGTGTGATGTGTTTTCCACTAATAAATGCAATGCTGTGGGGATAAACAAACCATTACTGCTACTTTGCTGTATTTTTTTTTTTTTCTGTAAAAGCAGGGATTGCTGTCCTAAGAAGCTGCATCTTAATTGTTAGCATCTCAGCTCCACTTTTAAACAAAGTCTACAACTCCTCCTATGGCTGTGATTAAACGCTTTGCCTTTAGGGTGATACCTATACAAATTCTTCTTTATTTTGTAAAATTTTTGTTTTCTTGTTACGTGGGTCTTTTTGTATCTAAAGTGTTGAGTGCCTAGACAGACTGTAGCTGCCTGGGATGTCCTGGGCTTGCTGCTTTGACAAGAGGATGTTGGAAATCCGGACAGCAGGCTATGTGCTAAAGAGAAAAAGGCTTAGCGGCTTAGGCAGTTTTTCGAACTAAGTGAGGCATATTATATTGTGTTCTTCGGACAGGCATTCTGGCTACACATAGCTTTGTTTCCAAAAGGGTGCCATTCGTTTTGGTGGAGTCCTAGATTTGTAATGCTGCAGTTATTTTGCATGTGATAAAACTTAAAGGTTGCCAGCTCTTTCACTTCCTCTTCACT
>NW_020958651.1:0-6502 GCF_003031625.1 Empidonax traillii | reverse complement strand
CATATGAAAAGACAGTAAGCTCTCCTGAGCCTAGAGGTGTTTTATGGTCACTTCTGTGCCTTTTTATAATGTGATGTTAATTAAACACCTCTGCTGCATGTAGCAGCAGCTCTTGCTCTGGGTTGGTTTTTCATCTCTTTTGCTCTTTTCTAGAAAGATGAAAGGGAGAGACAGGTTCTCTGTGTTGCTCGCCCATCCTCTGTCTTCCTGTCAAGATACTGTGTAATAACCTGGTGATTAGGTTTACATGGGGAAGAGGTGGCCTTTTATAAGGTCCTTTTTGCCATTCTTAAGACTGCTTACTGTGTTGTTTCTGTATCCCAAGCTTATCTGAGAAGCCTAAAAAAAAATCAAACTGTTCTGTGAACTTGCATAGGGAAGCCAGGAGGACAGTTTTCAGACCCCTGCAAGTTGTTGTGACTTTTTCCATTCTCAGCTGACATGTGAGTCCAGGATCATCTTGAAATACCTGCCATCCAATGCAGATTTTCACACATGCTGTCCCAAATATACTTTGTGTTTGTCAGGGAGACTGATCTTGTAACTCCTGCAGTATGTGAAGAGTGGCTTGGTCTGTGAGAGTGCTGCTGTACACCCATTTGTGACTGGTACATGCTGAGGATAGCTTGCTTATGGGGAATGCTTGACTCCCAAATCCATGACCCCAGGTTTTGGAAAAGCATGGATCTGAAGATCTGGTCCATCACTGGTGAAATAAATCCCTCATACTGAAATGACTCTGTAGCACAGCAGCTGAAGAAGGGAACAGAATTTAAAATGAACATTGGTTGGCTGCCTGCCTACTAAGGGTGCTGGCTTTTGTAGTCCGTAAACTAACTCTCCTTTGTTCAAGTGGGGCTGGGGGGTAGCAGGTGGCACTGTCAGGTGTCAGCAGTTACTGCGTGCATAAACAAATAGCTTTGTGCTTGTGTGATGGGGGCTGGCAAGCTCAACCTCCCCCCTTACTGATAAGGAAATATTCAGTAGTCCCTCAAACTGAAATGGAAAAAAAAAAAAGATGTTTACTCTAAAAATGTGAAATTTGTACCTTTAAAAAAGTTGCATTTATCATCACAAGCACAGGCAGCACATCTTCAAAAGAACAGAAAAATGGAGTACATCATGCACAGGCAAGATGTAATCTACTTTTCTCTTTTACCTCAGATAAACAATTCTGAAGCAATTATTTTCATATTTACTGTCTGGTCATTTTAGATTAAAACTAGTTCAGTCTTCACATTCTCGTCAGATGGAGAGAAATAAATTATCTTAAGAAATATTTTGTTTATCTGCAAAGTAAGCAGTGATTTCATCTTCCCAGCATCTCTCCATTGTTACCTAAAACTATAGTAAAGGCATCACTAAATTGATTTAGAGATCACAAAAGCATCTTTAAATGTCTTGTATGTTTGCCAGAGTGGTGGAAAAATTACACTGCTTTTCTTCCTGGCAAATCAAACTCAGTATATCATGAGGGTATGACTTTGGCCAAAGTGCTGTGGTAAGGAGACCACAGAATCACAAAATGGGTAAAGTTGGAAGGGTCATCTGGTCCAACCTCCCTGCCCAAGCAGGGTCATCCTAGAGCACATGGCACGGGATTGCACTCAGATGGTTCTAGAATATCTCCAGTGAGGGAGACTCCACAATCTGTCTGGGCAACCTGTTCCAATCTTCCACTCCAAAATGAGTGTATGATGTAGTCACTGGTTGTACTTGAAGAGCTTATGCCATACTGTTCACAGAACAATGTTCCTATGGTTTTGTTTGAGGTTTCTTTTTTCTAGGGCCTGACCTGACCTTACTTGTACCTTCTCATGCAAACTATTCTTTATTTATATTCTGTACTTGCTTCTTGAACCAACTTGCTTCTTCTCTCTGTCTGTGACAGCAGATCTGTGAACATTGTGCTATCTGTGGAAGAAAGACTTCTTTTATAAAACATCTTTATGTGTTTGTTTGAAATAGAAGTATAAAAGTGCCAAGCCCCTTAGATGCAGCACCACCTACACACACTCCTAAGGACCTCTGTGACCTCAGCTGCTCCTCTTCCAGCCCCTCTAAGCTGGATATGAGACACAGTCACGACAGGATTCCTGATCCGAGGAGCAAACCTAGCACAAACACGAGTTTGCAGCTTGGGCCCCTCTAAAGGTTTCACTGCCACAGGTGGAGGGAGGATTTGTGTGGCTGTGGGCTGATCTCCAGGCTGAGCTAGGTAGAGGCTGGGAGCTGAAGTGATGATTCAGCTGGGAGTGGGGAAGAGATTTCGGCTAGCCTGGGGTATGTGGCTGAGTAAGTATCTTAGTAAGTTAATTGCAATAAAGATGGGTTAAACTGTCTAAAAGTGTTTGAGAGGGTGGCAAACCCAGTGCATAACCACAAAGCAGTCCATCTTCCTTTTCTACAGATGCTATCTGTTTCTGCCTTTCTCTAGACAAGGAAATAAGCTAAAAGAATTGTTTGCAATCAGTAAAATGAAAGTAATTACAGAAATATAAGCCAAATAGAAGAAATATATCTAATAAAAGTAATACTGTGTGAGAAGTCAAAGTTAACAGTCTTGCTGACCTGAGTGCTGCACCCAAGGATGGCAGTACTGAATCAGCTGAGTGTTGGAAGACAAGGATCTTGATGAGTGGCTCAGGTAAATACTCGACACTGTTAGCATAGATAAAACAGCTGAAACCTAAAGGCAGTTGCTTTTCACAGCTGTGTTCTAAGAGCCGTGTATCTGGTCCGTACAGCTGATGTGTTTTAGGTAGACCAGGTACCTTGGAAATAGCAGGGTGGGGAGTTCATCTTAGCTTCCCAGTGGATTGACCCCTCTCCTCTCTATCCCTTCAGCTTTTCAGAATTCTAAAATTCCAGATAAGACTACCAGGAAGTTGTTAACCACACACCAGTTTCTTAAAAGGCAGTATTAATTTTTAAAGTTTACATTGAGATCATGACTTCCTCAGCTCTGTAAATACTTTTCCCGAGCAACACTCATGCTAATATTTTTATCTAAAAGCAGGAAGTCTCTAAAATTTGGGAAGGGAGGGAATGGAGACACAGCAAACAGTGATCATGAGCAATCTGTTTTCTTTTGCTACCATAGGCGAGAGGGTGAATGTATCTCTTCTGCCTTCCCCTGTTTTGATTTGACTGCTGGATGACCACAAACTCTGTTGAAACAGGAATACTCAATCAAGTCATTGAAGCTCTTTTGTGAGGAGCTTTGTGCTCAGTAACCAAAGACATTATAGGTGTGAATCACGGCATCTGGGTTAGATGGGCCTTTGCTTTTAGTTTGCACTTCCCTTTTAATCTTACCTGCTGCTGGCAATATCCTGGATTCCTACTAGTGCCTTCCCAAAGACTGCTTCTAAATGAGTCCTGAACTATTCAGGCATCATGTTACATACGCTCGTGGCACACCTTTTGGCAGTTTACTTGTTGGTCTGGAAAAGTTTTTGAAAGCCATAATGTGTTTATTTTCTGTAATACCGCAAAGCGTAAGCCTCGCTAGAGGTGCCACACAAAGAGGCTGTGAAGGTTTGGACCGGGGAGGTTCCTGGGGTTTTGCCCTCAGTTGACTTGAGAGATGACCTGCTGCAGGATGAGTTGAAATTCATTTAAACAAAGAAAGTTCTAATAAAAATCTTGAGACAAGATTCCTGCCAGAGCGTGTTCCCAAGCATTGGCACCACAGTAGCACCTTTGGCAGTCAGTTCTGCCTGGTACAGTTTCTGAGCGAGCTGCAGTGGCTTTCAGTCAAAAGCAGTTCTTTGTAAGGCAGGTAACACTTGCTTTTTTTTTTTTTTTTTTTTTTTGTAGAGCTGGAGCTAGTCTCAGTTTAATGTGCAGGCACTGATATTGCTGTACTGAATTGTCTACTTCTTTTCCGCCTGTTTTAATCTGTTGGTGTGAAAGCATTGTTCAGTATTCTTTATTGTAGTAATTTTAAATAACATTACTTATATGAAGCCACAGAGTTTGATATGCTATAGGATATGAAACTATAATTCATATTTACATCTGTGTGCTTTAATCAGAAACCAAACACTCAGTATTTATAGCCTTTCTGGTATAATAAAATCAAGCAAGCTTAAAAGATTTCTGTTTGAAGGTTGATGTTCCAGACTTGGTCTTGCAGTGCTCTGTGACTGTAAGCACACTGGAAATAGGACTGAGCTGGAGTAATTTAAAGAACCATCAAATAAACCAGGCCCTAAAACTGAGCTGTTAAACCATGCCTGCTCCTTGGAGTACTCACCCCAAGCTGTTCTTCATGGCAGTGGAAGTGTAAACTGAGTATATTTTGCTACTGATCAGACCCCGATACAACTTTAATCTGAGCAAACGATCACAGTGGTGCTATTCTTCAGCATTTCATAATGCAGCACGTACTGTAGCTTGTTTTCTTGTGACTTGGTTTACCTTTCCTGCTGCAATGGCCATGTTACTTTTCTTATGAACAGGGATGCGACTGTCTTTGGGGATTTCCCTGAGCCAGCAGATGAAAAACTGTAATCTCACTGGTCTTAAAATATAAATATATCTTCGGGTGGTTGGAAAGGAAGACCTTCTAACCATGCGTTCTACCACTAACAATTACAGCTCATCTTGTCTCACTTGGTATTAACTATCAGTAGTTAATAGTTTTCTCTACACATTACAAAAGCTTTTGTGCAAGTTATGAATATTCAGAACTAATGAAAGAAGTAACTGTGTAAGGTTACATAATAAGGTAGATACTATCAAAAGTTATTAAGAGGCTTAAAAATGCTGATGAAGATATGCTGCTGAAAATTTTGAATGTCATGCAACATTTAGAATTCAAACCTCTAGGTACTGCTGTTGGCCTTTGTGGTGCTCCTAATAGATTCTAGATTTTGGGTGAGTCACTGCATGTGTAATCCCATGACTTAAGGACTTGAGCTTTAAGAAAATATACAGCTCTTCATTGCAGCACTCAGACCAGTGAGATCTGCTAGAAGCCAGGAGCAATGTGCTGGTTCATAGATCAGTGCATACTGCTATGGCACAAGCTAATCTTACCTGCAAGCATGCAAGAGAATATTTATGTATTTCTGTGACACAAATTTGAAATACTCTATATGCACAAGCAATGCAGAGTTCTGGGACCAGCCATCATAAAAATTAGTCACCCAGCAGCTATTCCTAGGCTTGGAGCATTCTCAGGGGATCCACTTTAGGGGGAAGCTGTAGTTGGAGGCACTTGTTTTGGTTTGTTCCCTGTTTTCATTCTCTCTGTCTGCCCTCCATTGATGAACGCAGAAAAATCCGGTGTCTCACCTCAGGGAAATTTGTCTGAAGCCCAACAGAACATAGGGAGCAAAATGTTCTACAACATTTATTCCAAGGCAATGGTGAAAGCACAGATTGATGGACTCTTTTGTTTAGCCCATTCTGTCAATATTTAGTGGGCAGTTTGCCTGTGTTTTTACTAGTTTGTTGTACCATGCTCTGGCTGGTGTAACATGCACTCTGTAGTACTTATAACCCCTCATCAGTGCAGACTATTCAGGCTATCTATTTTTGTTTGAGTTACTGTTTGAAAGTGTTACTTAACACCTCTGTTTAAATTTCTGTGGTTTGCATGTAGCTTCAGAGACTGCAGATGCAGTAGGTAAATATGGCAACCAGCAGGTTTTTAACTGAATTTAATTCATTTTATTCCAAGACTGAAAGACAATAAAAATAAGAGGGAAACAACCTACAGAGACTGATCAGTCTTGGTATACTCTGGTACAAATATACACACATATATATGTATATACTTGTTTGTGTAGCCACAGACAAGTGAGGAAAGAGTTTTTTCAATAAGTTTATTAATCCATATCAAATCTTCACTCTCAGAATTGGCACACTGACAAAGCATACCACCGCAAAATCCTGTGGTGTCAAAGAGATGGTGACTGTATTTTTTCTCTGTACTTTTTCCAGGCTAACACGTTGCAAAGATGGTTATAATTCTCTGTTGCTTACTTGTTTTTGATCAGATATTTTTTGGAATTTTCTAGACTTTTAATAAGCCATCACTGAAAAAATTCAGACACTACTTTGCACTCCGGGAAAATAGTTCTAATAAGAACCTTTAGGACTCAATAAGTTACTGCAGCTTCTCCAGACTGTTTTTCTCAAGAGGTTTTATAATATAAGATCTGCAAGAATCCTTTTAACTGTGTGACTGTAGGGAATTCAGCTCAGGTCCCATTGTGTTCCTTCCTGACAGCAGAGCAACAGTCAGTCTGAGAGCCTGGCCGGTCCCATTTTCTCCATTTCTCTAAGAAGGATGGTGAGTCGAATAGTCCTGGGTATCTGCATTTCATATTGCAGATGGTCTTGGATGCAGATTGGGCTCTGTGGGCACGATTATGCTTTTTACTGTGGCTCATTCTGAGTGGGCTGCTATATCCAGAAAAAAACTGTCCATATGGAGAGACTAGCTGGGAACCTGGAAGCAGCATATAGCTGCTCAGTGTGATGGTGC
>NW_020958650.1:10606-12911 GCF_003031625.1 Empidonax traillii | reverse complement strand
CTGCCTGTAGAAGGCCTCATCCACTTCCTCCCCTTGATCCAGAGGGATGGAGCAAACACCCACACCAGTGTCACCTGGACCAGGCTGCCCTTTAATCCTGACCCACAAAGTCTCACTCGCTCATCATCCTCACTGAGACAGAGCTTGGCACATTCCAAGTGTTGCCTCACACCCAGGCAATTCTACCATGGGCCCTTTCCTGCTCTGTCTCTCCAGAGCAGTGTGGGGCTCTCCATGACAACATTCCAGTCACGGCAGCTGTCCCAGCACGGCTCTGGAATCACAGTGGGATCAAAACTCTGGGACTGCTCACAGGTCTCTGGTTCCTCCTCTTTCCTCCCCATGCTGTGTTGCTGTAAAGCACTTAATAGAAGTGTTTGATGGAGACAATATCCCAGTGGGAATGCAAAGGAATGCGCCCCAGTCCTGTGTAGTGATTGTCTCTTTGCCTGTGCTTGATCCAGGAGTTCCCTCTTAATTCTCTTTTGGCTATGAGGGACTTTCTCCGATGTTTCCCTGCTGGCTTCTGTTATCCCAGGAGTCCCTGGCTCGTCTCTGTAAGACATCAGGTGTGCCCCAGTGTGGCTGCTCCATCTCAGAGTCACGGCAGAGGGCTCTCACAGGTATCTTGTCCCTTTAAGTTTTTCATCTTCTCCCACAGTTTTCCAGGGACAAACCTGAGATTGTGCCTCTCCACCATCATATCTAATTAAAAGCCCTGTGACACTTCAGGGCCTCATGGAACCAAAGGGATCCTGAGACACTGCAGAAACTCATGGAAACAAAGGACCCTGGGACACTGGAACATCATGGAATCACAGGGCCATTGTGATGCTGTGGAACCTGCTGGAACCAAAGGAACCTGGGACCCTGCAGAGCCTGATGGAACCCAAGGAACCCTGGGACTCCTAGGAACCTCAGAGAACCCAAGGAGCCCTTGGACATTGCGGAACCTCATGGAATCAAGGTGCCACTGGGACACTGACAAGCTCTGTCATGGTTTAACCCCAGTCTGCAACTCTGTAGATGTTCACTCACTCCCACACCAGCTGGATCAGGGGGAGACTTGGAAGGATAAAAGCTGCAAAACTCATGGGTTGAGATAAAAGACACTTCAGAGGGAGAGCAAAACTGGGCACATAAGCAAAGAAGAACAAAGAATTAACTCAGCACTTCCTATGGGAAGTGGGTGTTCAGCCACCTCTGGGGGAGCAGTGTCCCATCCCACAGAATGGTTACTTGGGAAGACAAATGCCATCACTCCAAAACCTTCCTTTCCTTCTTCCCCTCACTTTATATACTGAGCATGGTGTCATCTGGTCTGGGATATCCCTCGGGTCAGTTTGAGTCACCTGTCCTGGCTGTGTCTCCTCACAGCCTCCCAACTTCCTTGCCAGCCTGGCTCTCCGAAAAGCAGAAATGGCCTTGGCTCTGTGTAAGCCCTGCTCAGCAATAACCAAAACATCTCTGTACTATCAACCCTGTGTTCAGCACAAATCCAAAACACAACCCCGTACCGGCCACTGGGAAGAAAATCAACTCTACCCCAGCTGAAACCAGCACAAACTGTTACCAAAGCAGTTGTATTTTTCAAACTGAGTCTATGCAGCAGTGGGGAAAGATGTTGGAAAATTCTTTTTACTGTAGTACAGTAGTGTTTGATCCCTACATCTGTGACTAATAGCCTTGTGCCAGCCCTTGCTTCCTTATTTCCCTGTATCAGTGATTAACATGTACTTGCAAATATCTTAGTTTTGAGAACAAGGATTGTGTGTCAGAGCAAAGAATGGTAAGAGAAGTACATTATGACATGACCACATTTCTGAGATACTCTCATGGAGAAAAGATTCACAGGAAAATCCAAACCCATGTCCAAGTAAGTCCATGGAAGTAATTAATACATATGCATGTATTCAGGAAATGTAATGAATATGTAATAGAAATGTCATGACTATTAATTTCATGAAGATTAAGTGGTCTGTGAGGTGGCTGGGTGTGCATGCTTTATGGAGCTATCTTCATGCACCAGCACACTGAATGAAGTAATGTGGGCTTTCTAACCCAAAAAACTGGTTGCAGAGTTTGTTTCCCAGTTTTCAGTGCCAGAACCTCATGGAACCAAAGGGGCCCTGGGACACTGTCAGGGGCCTCATGGTGCCCAGGTTTGAGGAATCCCTTGGGTGCTGGTGGCTTGGGGAGCAGCTGCAGTTGGAATTGTGGGATGAGCTCTGGGTGATGGGGCCTCAGACAAAAGGTCGTGAGCTGCTGACCCTGGAGCAGCCAAGTGAGAGGACACTTGGAGACA
>NW_020958650.1:0-9608 GCF_003031625.1 Empidonax traillii | reverse complement strand
AAGGGGCCTCAGTGTGAGCAGTGCCAGTCTGGGCTGGTGGGAGAGTGACTGCCAGGGAGTCTTGGGAATGGTGAGACTGGGAAGTTCCCTTAAGTGTGAGGGGGTTCTTGTGTGCAGAGACCCCCAGGAGCCCCCTGAGCCGCTCTGCTCGTGGTGGGGTTGTGGCCAGAGAGGCACTGGGTGTGCAGGAGCTGGAGAGGGGAGGGGACAGGGACATGGGGACATACATGGACATGGGAACACACACATGGACACAGGAACACACACATGGACACAGGAACACACACAGGAACACACACATGGACATGGGAACACACACATGGACACGGGAACACACACATGGACATGGGGACACACACATGGACATGGGAACACACACATGGACATGGGAACACACACATGGACACAGGAACACACACATGGACACGGGAACACACACATGGACACGGGAACACACATGGACACAGGAACACACACATGGACATGGGAACACACACATGGACACAGGAACACACACAGACAGACTCAGAGCATTGCTTTGCTGAAGCGGTTTATTAATTGTTCCAGGAAAATTCCCAGGGCACCCAGGGGATCAGGGGGGTCTTCCAGGGATGATCATCTCCTTATGCTGCTGGAGGGGAAAAGGAACCACCAGTTGCAGTCCTGAAAGACAGAGCCCAAAACGTCACACCCAGTGTCCAAAGGAACATGAGAGGGCCTTGTTCCCACCCCTTTTCTGCACGGACCTGGGGCAGGAGAAGGGAATTGGAGCCCTGGATATACCTGGGACAGGACTTGGATCCTGACATCCATGTGACCCACCCCAGGATGTTCTGAAACTTCCCAGAGCCCCTCCCTGCCCTCACGGTGACCCTGAGTGTCTGCAGTGTCCCCCCAGTGCAAGGAAAGGCTTGGGAGCAGCTCTGTCCAGCTCCCCCAGGACATGGGTCTGGGACAGCCCCCTCTGTGTCCCTCTGCTGTCCCCAAGCTCTGCCCACCCCGGAGGGCTCAGAGATCCCCCAGGACCCTCTGTGGGGCAGAGGTCCCTCTGATATTTCTCACCTGGGGAGGCAGCGGAGTGTCACTTGTGCACAAACTCCACCTGATCAGCCACGGGGGGCTGGGGAAAAAGAGCGGGTTAGGGACACACTGGGATGTACTGGGGCATTCTGGGGCACTGGTTGTAGCCATGAGAGGGGAGGGTCTGGGCTCAGCAGAACTCGGGGTACCTCTTTCAGACCTCTTCACTCGACTGGCTTTAATCTCTCCCTCTGCAGAGACTGTGAGGTGTCACTGGCATGTCCCAAATCCCAGTAAGGGATGGGAGGGTGGGGGTGAGATTTGGGGCACCCCAAAGGACAGGGATGGGGGTGTTTAAGGGACAGGACTCTGCAGGATGCAGGTTGAGGAGGGAGGAAAACCAGCAGAGGGGACATGGGGAATAAATCAGGGGGTGAGTGGGGCAGGAGAAAGAGAGGCAGGTAAAAAAATTGAGGGTTTGAGTGAGAAGGTCAAGGAAGAAGATTTGGGAACACCACTGTCATGGGCAATGGGATCAGGAGCAGAATGGGGGGAAAGAGGGGAGGGAATGGACTGGAAATGATATCCTGTGTGTGTGTACTGGAGTGTGCTGGGATGGATGGGAATACAGTGGGGGCCCTGGGAAAGGGGCAGGAAACTGGGGTGCCCTGGGGTGCCCTGGAGGGTGGTGGCCACGAGAGGGGAGGGTCTGGGCCCAAAACAACTCCTGGTACCCACCTGGATGTTCATGCGACTCGCTTGAGTAACTCTGCTCTGTGGAGAGACCATGAGATGTCACTGGTCACAGGGGGGTTCCCAGTCTCAGTAAGGGATGGGGGGACCAAACTACCCCACGGATCGCACAGGGGTGACCCCAATTCCAGGATTTACCATGATGTTTGAACCCCCACCTATGATGATGCTTTGGGGAAGGAGAGCAAAGGGTTGGTCTTGATTGTCCCTTGTGGGGCTGTTCCCCCACCCCCCGGCCCCTGGCTGCCCCTCATCTGAGAAGGAAAAAATGAGGGAACTATGGAGGTGCCCCTGGATGGTGAAAGAGAGAGGCTGAGACAAGTGTTTTCCTGCTCACCCATCAAAGTCAGTCCTGGAGCAGAGCCGTTTTCAGGGCGACAAAACAAATGCAGTAAATCAAAGCGGCATGGGGGCCAGGCATCTCCTGGAGAGCTCAGCAGGATGGTGAAGAGCAGGACCACGCTGAGCATAGCGACCTTCATCTTCCTCTCACCCTGGGCAGCGCTGGGTGAGGCTGCACAGGGAGAGGAGCACATTTATCCCTCCTGGGACTCCTCCCTGCCCCCTCCCCGAGAGCCCCCAGGGCAAATCCTGACCGGGCACAGACCCCAGCCCTGGCCACAAGCCCAGGCCTGGCACAGAGTCCATCCCCTCCCCAGCACGGATCCAGCCACCTTCCCCGGCATCCGTCCAGCTTCCTGCACGGGGCAGCTGCCCCTGGAAGGGCCCAGGTACCTGGGGGTGCCAAGGGGGGTGGGCAGGGAGCTGAAAGCAGATGGATACCCTGTGGGGACAATCCCCACTCCAACACAATCCATCCTCCAGCTACCCCAAAGCCTGATCCCCCAACGCCCTAATGCCCATCCCTTCCCAGAGCTTTCCCTCTGGGACACCCCAGAGCTGAGCCCAGCCCCAAACCTGGCGTGTCTGAGTACAGTTGTCCCTGTTCCCACTCCAGCCCCTTGGCTGAACAAGGGGCTGGCACTGACCCCTCTCCCTGGGGCACCAGGAGCCCAGGATCAGGAAAACAGGGAGGTGGGAGATAAACGGGCTCCCGGGCAATGGGCACAGCTGGGTGAGTGGGATCTGCAGTCTCTGCAGGCACTGGGGAGCACTGGGGAATGTTGGCCCTGGCACACGAGGGCTGGGCTTAGGCAAGTGCTGGGGTGGTGGCAGTGCCTGGCTCCAGCCCATTCCCTACCACTGCAGCCCCCAAGTGCTCCAGACCCAGCCACGCCCTCCCTGAGCAGAGCCCAGAGGGGCAGATCCCCTTTCCTGGCCCTCCCCCTGTCCCATCTGGCCACTCTGTGTCCTCCCGGCTCCCCCGGGCCCCGCTCTGCTGAGCTGTCCCACACAGGGGGTCCCAGTGACTGGGAGCCCAGCAGGGCTCTGGCTCCAGGCTGGGTTAGCACTGGGACACAGCTGCCCCAGTGCCCCTGTCCCCAGGGATGGCCCTGCCCTGCCCTCGGCCCAGCACTGGCTCTGGGCAGGATGGCACCTTCCCACCTCAGTGTCCCTCCCTCCCGACCCCACTCAGAGGCCCCTCTCCACTGGGACCCCCGTGGGTGAGATCACTGACAGGCACTGATCGGGGGCTCCCGGGAGCTGCTGCCAGAGCCCCAATTGTCCACTGACATTCTGGGACATTTCCGGGACACCTTCCATCCTTACGGGACACTGACGGTACAGAAGAGACCATTGTGGGGAGGTGAGAAAACATTTCAGGTGAATGACTTGACTGTTTGCCTTGGATTTTCCTGAGGAGCCGGCAGTGACCTGGAAGATTTTCCTTTTGCCTGTTTCTGCCTCGTGCCTCGTTTGTTGGATAATTGAGGGGGGGCATTTACAGGCCCCCAACACCAAAGGTCCTGTTCTGCACTACCCAAATTGTGGGATCCCAGACGTGCTCAGGTTTGTGGATCAGCAGCTCATTGGAAGAGGGAAATGTCCCAAGTTTAGTGTTTGAGAGAGAGATGGATGAGAGGTGTAACCAGGGTGCCTGAGGTGCAGCTGATCCCACCTGGACTGACTCCTTCCTTCCCCCTGAGCAGGGCTGGGAGCACCTGGGGAAATTCCTCTTGTTCCTTCAGTCTCTTCTGTGGGATTTTTCCCACACTCTGGTTCCAAATGGATTTTGGGCCTGGCCGTTCTCCTCAGACCGTGACCCACAGGGAGGTGTTGCAGTGACTCACAGAGGGAAAGGGGAGGAGAAAAGGGGGCCCTGTTCTCCCCACATTTATGTCCCCTTTCCCAATTTCCTGGTGCCCTGCAGTCCCCAGAGTCCCTCAGTAGCTGCACATCGGGGGGGATTGGACTCAGCAGGAGGTCTCTGTCCTGCTGTACTGGTTTTGACTGGGATAACTGACTGGTTTACAGTCACTGCCCATGACAGGGACTTGCCTTGTGTCAGCAGAGAATCATGGAATCATGGACTGGTTTGGGTGGGAAGGGACCTTCTCAACTCGTGCCACCCCCTGCCATGGGCAGGGACGCCTTTCACTATCCCAGGTCACTCCAAGGCCAGTCTAACCTGGCCTTGGACACCTCCAGGGATGGAGCAGCCACAGCTTCTCTGGGCAACCTGTGCCAGGGCCTGCCCACCCTCACAGGGAAAACTTTCTTCCCAATATCCCCCTAACCCTGCCCTCTGGTAGTGGGAAGCCATTCCCCCTTCTCCTATCACTCCAAGGCCTCCCTGGAGCCTTCTCTTCTCCAGGCTGAGCAATCCCAATTGTCCCAGCCTTTCCCGAGGGGAATTCCAACGCCCTTTTTCGGGGACTGACACATCACAGTGAAAGGGAAAACCCCTCAGTGGATATTTCCCACAAGTTATTCCCGCCAGGACAAAACTGGCAGCACCTTTATAAAGGGTTCCCTCCAACACTCTTTATCAATACAAACTGGGCCAGGTTAAAGGTTTGTGGTGGTCAGTGACAGGGTCTGGCTGCAAAAACACACTTCAGACAATGTAAAAATTGTTTTTGAAGCAAAGCATGAGCACAAACTGTAAACCAAACCAATCCACTAATAGATTAGGCAGCAAAACCCAGCTCCAGTCCTTCAAAGCAGTGACCAGCACGCAAAGCTGCCACTTCTCACCCAGCACAGATGTCTGGGGTGGGGGGAGGGGAGGAAGGCAGGTTCAACCCCTCCGTTCATCCCAGCAGTTTCAGTGGAAATCTGCCTCCAATTTTTTCCCCATTTCCAACTTCCTTCTATGCTGTTTCTTTAGGTTTGGGAGGAGTTTGGGGAATTCTAATCAGAAGTTTGTTTCTCGGTGCCTGGGGAGCTTTGTGGGGCACCGTGACCTTATCACACCCGGGAAGTGGCAGCTGGTTTTCCTCTGGAATTCCAATTCTATTTTAACTTTTACCCTTATTTATCACTCCAAACATGGGACCATTTCTCTGGCTTGTCCAGGTCCCTCTGGATGCCATCCCTGTCCCTCAGGTGTGTGCCCTGCACGGCTCAGCTCAGGGTCACCGGCTAAGGGTGCCCTCCACCCCTTTGCCTACATTGTAAAGGAAGATGCCAAATACTGTGGCCAGGAGTCAGGAATTCAAAGGTATGGAGTCCAGCTGGGGATTGCTTGCTGGGGATAAGGGCATGGACAGTGGGATTGGGAAGGGGGCAGCAGTGCTTGGCCTCTGGAGGCAGCTCCTGCTGAGTGGGAAGGACAGGAATGGCTTTGAGAAAGGTCTTGCAGACTCACAGTGGAGGAGGTGCCCAGGATCCAAGGGAATTCCTTGTGGTGGAGGCAATTACATCCCCTTGGGGTGCAAGGGCTGTAATGCCCCCCTGAGCAGCTTCACCTCCCCTGGGCTTCTCCTCAGTCAACGTTCCTCAATTATCCAACAAACGAGGCACGAGGCAGAAACAGGCAAAAGGAAAATCTTCCAGGTCACTGCCGGCTCCTCGGGAAAATCCAAGACAAACAGTCAAGTCATTCACCTGAAATGTTTTCCCACCTCCCCACAGTGGTCTCTTCTGTACCGTCAGTGTCCCGTAAGGATGGAAGGTGTCCCGGAAATGTCCCAGAAGGTCAGTGGAGAATTGAGGCTCTGGCAGCACCTCCCAAGAACCAGGCACTGCCACCACCCCAGCACTTGCCTAAGCCCAGCCCTCGTGTGCCAGGGCCAACATTCCCCAGTGCTCCCCAGTGCCTGCAGAGACTGCAGATCCCACTCACCCAGCTGTGCCCATTGCCCAGGAGCCCGTTTATCTCCCACCTCCCTGTTTTCCTGATCCCGGGCTCCTGGTGCCCCAGGGAGAGGGGTCAGTGCCAGCCCCTTGTTCAGCCAAGGGGCTGGAGTGGGAACAGGGACAACTGTACTCAGACACGCCAGGTTTGGGGTTGGGCTCAGCTCTGGGGTGTCCCAGAGGGAAAGCTCTGGGAAGGGATGGGCATTAGGGCATTGGGGGATCAGGCTTTGGGGTAGTTGGAGGATGGATTGTTTTGGAGTGGGGATTGTCCCCACAGGGTATCCATCTGCTTTCAGCTCCCTGCCCACCCCCCTTGGCACCCCCAGGTGCCTGGGCCCTTCCAGGGGCAGCTGCCCCATGCAGGAAGCTGGACGGATGCCGGGAAAGGTGGCTGGATCCGTGCTGGGGAGGGGATGGACTCTGTGCCAGGCCTGGGCTTGTGGCCAGGGCTGGGGTCTGTGCCCAGCCGGGATTTGCCCTGGGGGCTCTCAGGGAGGGGGCAGGGAGGAGTCCCAGGAGGGATAAATGTGCTCCTCTCCCTGTGCAGCCTCACCCAGCGCTGCCCAGGGTGAGAGGAAGATGAAGGTTGCTGTGCTCAGCGTGGCCCTGCTCTTCACCATCCTGCTGAGCTCTCCAGGAGATGCCAAGGTGAGACCCCCATGCCACGGGGATGGGCTCAGGGATGGGCCCCTTCCCAATCCAGAACTCCCATAGGACTCCTCAGCACCCTCAGCCCTGGTTGGTGCCACTTTCTTCGGCCACAACTCCCTCTGTCCTTCCCCTGCCCACAATTCCACTCCTGCTGCTGCAGCTCTGCTTCCTCACGGGATGCTTGGACCCTGCTCCATCCTGGGAGAGTCCCACCGGTTCCTGCTCTTTCTGCCCCCAGATCCCACCTTTTTGGGCCTCCCCATCCCATGCTTTTGTCCCCTGAATCATCTCCCCAGGATCTCCTCTGTTTCCCATCTGAGGTCAAGGCCAAACCCAAACTGGGTGGAACTGGCCAAGCCCCATTTGAGTCCAGTGAGGACAAACAGGCCCAGGCTCCACACTGGGCTGAAGTGGGACAGGGCCTGGCCAGGCTGAACTGGGACAAAGTGGGAAATGCCCTCCCCTGGCTGATTCCCAGGGCCTTTCCTGCAGTCTTTCCCCTCCATCCCTCACCTTTCCCCCTCCACTGGTGTCCCCACCTTCCCTGGGACCCACAATCCCAACTGGTCCCGCTCAGCCTGGGCTGCAGCCGGGCCTTGGAGGGGGTGGGGACAGCCGTGTCCCCCCCAGCCCCACAAGGGCCAATCCCAATCAAGCCTTTGCTCTCCTCCTGCAGCCCTTTGAGGCCAGCGGCGGTTACTGCGAGGGGGTAAGTCCTGGACTTGGGGGGCACCCAGTGTGGGAACCGGGGGGCACTTTGGGCTCCCCATCCCTGACTGGCACTGGGGAACCCCAGTGACCCGTGACATCTCCTTGTCTCTCCACAGGGAGGTATCATCGGTGGCCCGGTGGGTACCAGGGGTTGTGCTGGGCCCAGACCCTCCCCTCTCGTGGCCACCACCCTCCAGGGCATCCCAGTGCTCCCCAGTCCACCCCAGTGTTTCCCGGGGAGGTCCCTTCCTCAAGGCCCCCCCCCCCCCCCCCCCCCCCCCCCCCCCCCCCCCCCCCCCCCCCCCCCCCCCCCCCCCCCCCCCCCCCCCCACTCTATTCCCTCAGCCCCCAGTACACACACACAGGGCATCATTCCCAGACCATTCCTTCCCCTCTTTCCCACCTAATCCTTTCCCTTTCCCATTGCCCAGGACAGTGGTCTCCCAAAATCCCCTTCCTTAACTCCCCAGTCCCAAACCCCCTCCCAATCCCTTCAAGTTTTGTGCCCTTCCCCATTTCTCCTGGCCCCACCCATCCCCTGCTTCATTCCCCATGTCCCCTCCACTGGAGTTCCTTCCCTCTCACCCCCACCATCCCATCCCTTCCAGACCCCAAAGCCCATCCTGTGGGGTCCCCAATTCCCCCCAGTTCAGTGTCTTTGGTTCCCCCCAAACTCCTCCCCACCCTCCCTGGAGTCCCTGAATTCCCCTGGCTCTCCCTGTCTCCATCCTCACCCTGGTCCCTGCAGGAACAGGGATCCTGGGGAAACTGGGGGCAGTGGGGCTGGGGGGAGCAGAAGGGATCTTCCCCCTCAGACTGGGGGCCATCCATGGGCTGGGGGGGGTTGGGGACACCCGTGTCCCTCCCACAGCCCCACAGGGGCCAATCCTGCTTAAACCTTTGCTCTCCTTCCCCAGCCACTGCAGGGAATAGGAGCAGGTGGATGTGCCGTGGTAAGTCCTCGAGTTGGGATGCCCCCAGTGTGGGAAATGGGGGGAAATGTAGTCCCCCCATCCCTGCTGGGACTGGGGACACCCCAGTGACCAGTGACACCTCACGGTCTCTCCACAGGGAGGCATCAGCGTCCACAACCGAGTGAAGAGGTCTGAGGTGGGTACCCCGAGTTCTGCTGGGCCCAGACCCTCCCCTCTCATGGCCGTGACCCTCCAGGGCATCCCAGTGTGCCCCAGTACAGCCCAGTATGCCCCAGTACAGCCCAGTGTGCCCCAGTACCTCCCAGTGTGCCCCAGTACATCCCAGTGTGCCCCAGTACAGCCCAGTGTGTCCCAGTACCTCCCAGTGTGTCCCAGTACATCCCAGTGTGCCCCAGTACCTCCCAGTGTGTCCCAGTACAGCCCAGTGTGCCCCAGTACCTCCCAGTGTGCCCCAGTACCTCCCAGTGTGTCCCCACCCCTGCCTTTGTCCCCAGCCCCCCGTGGCTGAGCAGGTGCAGCTTCTGCGCGAGTGACGCTCCCTCGGCGGCCTCTCTGGATGCCCCCCAGGTGAGAAATATTGGAGGGTCCTCAGCCCCCCAAAGGGTTCTGGGAGGGTCCTGGGGGGGTCCCTGAGCCCCCCAGGGTGGGCAGAGCTTGGGGACAGCAGAGGGACACGGAGGGGGCTGTCCCTGCCCCGTGTGCTGGGGGAGCTGGACAGAGCTGTCCCCCCAAGCCTTTCCTTGCACTGGGGGGGCTCTGCAGCCCCCCGGGGTCACCGGCAGGGCCGGGAGGGGCTCTGGGAGGTTTCAGAGTGTCCCGGGGGGAGGGGCTCTGGGGGCCACAGGGATCTCAGGATCCAATTCCCTTCTCCTGCCCCTTGTCCCTGCAGTGGGGACAAGGCCCCTCCCATGTCCCACTGGGCACTGGGGGTGACGTTTGGGGCTCTGTCTTTCAGGACTGGAGCTGGTGGTGACACCCGTGTCCCGTCCCCCTCCAGTGGTATGAGGAGATGATCATCCCTGGAGAACCCCCCTGATGCCCTGGGTGCCCTGGGAATTTCCCTGGAAAATCAATAAACCCCTGCAGCAAATGCTCTGTGTCTGTGTGTGTGAGTTCCCACATTCACATGTGCATTCCCGTGTCCATGTGTGTTCCCACGTCCCCTGGGGCACGGCGGGAAACAGGGTCTGACTGGGGCTGTCCAAGCACCATCCCCAAGGAGCACAGGTTGGTGTCGGGGCTGGGGAGGATCAGGGACAACCAGCCTGGACCCCTGGCTCCTTCAGTGCTCTGGGAGGGATGGGAAAGGGAATAAAAGGAGCCAGTGGGATGTCA
>NW_020958649.1:9684-12911 GCF_003031625.1 Empidonax traillii | reverse complement strand
TTTATCTATTGGATGTCTTTGCTCAAGAATAAAAGTTTTAATTCGACAATAAGAGTCCTTATCTGTTGAGGACACCGAGGCTCACATTTTTGTTTTAAATTTTGGGACAGGCAGGGGAATTTAAGAAACAAAAGTCACTTGGTGACCGCTCACCTTTGGGTGTGCCAATCCTGAGGATCCGCTTCCGCAGAGCGATCCCAGGAGCCGCCGTTGCTGAACACCCCCCAGTGAACAGCCAGAAACCCATGTGAGGGGGGCGAGTTCCCTCCATATGAGCGACCTCTGGCTCTGCTGTGCATTGGGAGCCATCTGTCACAGCACAGGGGAAGAACGGGCCCCACCACGGAGTTGGGGTGAAGCCAAATGGTCCTTTATTTAGAGGGTTCTGAGGGAAGGTGGGGGGAGCAAAGTGGGGCGCAGCAAGGGAGGAGCAAACCATCCAGGGACATAGAAGGAAAATGGGGGTGGTGCTACCAGTACATGAAGTGACCATAGAAGGGACAAAATTGTATTAATAAATATGGAATAAATGTAACATGTAATAAATATAATTTATATAAATAATAATAAATAAGGTACACTGCAATGTGGCAACAGGTAAAAAGGGGGTTAACACAGGGTACTGAACATAGGGGACCCCTCATAAAAATGACAAAGGGAGGGGGGGTACATTTCAAGGGTACTGAATACAACCATATGAAGTTTATAGTTTAAGTCCACACAACTCGGTTAATCACTTGAAGGCAGTGAATGTGGAAGTCTGGAAAGTTTCACAAAATTCTTCTTTAGTCTCCACTTCAAGCTTCCACATCTCATCAGGCTGTCGGCTCCCCACAGCCTTTGAACCTCAGGGACTGAGAGCAGATTGCACAAACCTTCCCATGGGTCAAAGAGAAACTCCAAGTACCTCAGAGCATTAGTGGGTGAAACTGAGGGCCATTCCCAAAACAGGCTTCTCATGGACCCCCTTCGAAGACATAATTGGAGGCCACGATGGCACAAAGCTCTCAAAGACTCGGTATCAAAAGCAAAACCCAAAGTCCCCCTAAAAACTGAACTCCTTGAAAGAATAATGAGCCCCAGGGAGTGTCACTACTGACACAGGCTCTCAAGGTTAAAGCAGATAATTGCAGAGGATTGCACAAACCTCTCCAAGATTCAGTGTGAAAAGGAAAATGGAAAGTACTTTGAAAAACCTGCAGGCTCTTGAAGCATTAACAAGCCCCACTGAGTCTCCTCATTGACAAAGGCTCTCAAGGGACTAACTAAAGCAGATCTTTGAAGGCCATGACTGCACAAACCTCTAAAAGACTGTCAAAAATAAGTGCCTAAAGAAACCTTGAGTATCTTGAAGCGTTAATGAGCCCCACTGAGTGTTGTTACTCTAATAAACACTGCTAGAATTCATCTCAGTAAAAGAAACAAATGAACTACTAGAGCCTCATAAAAGAATAAAAGAAACTGATTGTAAAATTTAATTACACCCCCATAAAGAGATAAGGCAGGCCATTTGTAAGGCCATCAAGGTCATAAGTCATAAACCGTCTCTGCTTTCCTAAAATGAATTATGGTAGAATTCTAATCTTCTAGGCGCCTTGTTGTCTGAGAATGTATGAATTATAAGGAAACTGTCACTGTTGTAGAGATAACAACCGAGCTATAGTTGTGAAAACCATCATCAACGCTGGGCTTCGTGAACAAAGATTTGAGAAGGGCTCTACCCACACTTGCTACAAGTGCACTGATGGCTAAAAAGGCCAATGTGAGATAGACAAGTCTGGTTGCAGAAGGCACAGCAGAAAGACTCCCCAGGTGATATCGACAAGATGCGATTCTTTCTGTGTTGTCTTTTCTCCTCCAGAGTGATCCTGCGTGTGTTCTCAGAAGCAGCAGCAGCGTTATAGATGGTGTGTGTCCAGGCCTCTCAATTGGAGGCCAGGGTAGACCAATGGTGATAATCAATACGGCCAAGGCTGAAGGATTGTTTCAGGCAGTCCTTGTATCTCCTCTTCGGGGCTCCTCTCTCACTGCAGCCAGTGGCAAGTTCCCCACAGAGCACAATCTTAGGGTGGCAGTGGTCCTGCATCCTGGAGACGTGCCCTGCCCAGCACAGCTGTGTTCTCAGCAGCATGGCCTCAGTGCTCGTGATTGCTGCCTGTTCAAGGACAGACGTGTTGGTCACATAATCCATCCAGTGGATGTTTAGGATTGTACGGAGGCAGCGCTGATGGAAGCGTTCTAAGAGACGCAAGTGGTGGCTGTAAATGACCCAGGATTCAGACCCATAGAAAAGAGTAGACAGTACAATGGCTCTGTAAACACTGATCTTGGTACTTTTCTTCAGGTGTGTGTTTCTCCAAACTCTTTTCTTGAGTTTACCAAAAGCTCTGTATGCCTTTGCTAACCTGTTGTCTATTTCTGCATCAATCTTACCATCCGAGGAGATGATGCTTCCCAGGTAATTAAATTGCTGGATTGATTTGAGCTCTGATTCACCAATGCTGATAGGGGGATGATGGGAGACTTCCTGAGGTGCTGGTTGGTAGAAAACTTCTGTCTTCTTCAAGCTGACTTCCAGCCCAAGAAGCTCAGCAGCCTCTGCAAAGCAGGATGTTAAACGCTGCAGAGCTGCTTCTGTGTGGGCCACGAGGGCGGCATCATCAACGTAAAGCAGCTCACGGACAAGATGGTTTAAGGTCTTAGTGTGGGCCTTCAGTCGCCTTAGGTTGAAGAGGCTCCCATTGGTACAATATGGGATGTAGATACCATTATCTTCATCCAAGTCTGCCGTGGCCCTTTGGAGCATCCTGCTGAAGAAGATTGTGAATAGAGTTGGTGCGAGAACGCAGCCTTGCTTCACACCATTGGCTATTGGAAAGGGCTCAGAAAGTGCATCGCCATATCTGACTTGACCACGCTGGTCCTCATGAAGCGAGATGATCATTCTGAGGAATTTGGGAGGACATCCTAAACATTCCAAAATCTGCCACAGACCTTTTCTGCTCACAGTATCGAAAGTCTTGGTGAGATCAACAAATGTAACATAGAGTCCTTTGTTCTGTTCCCGACACTTCTCTTGCAGTTGTCTGAGAACAAATACCATGTCTGTGGTACCTCTGTTGGCTCAGAAACCACATTGGCTTTCAGGTAGAAGATCTTCTGCTATGGTGGGTATTAATCTGTTCAAAAGAATTGTTGCAAGGATTTTAGCAGCAATGGAGAGCTTT
>NW_020958649.1:7985-9339 GCF_003031625.1 Empidonax traillii | reverse complement strand
CAGGTAGAAGATCTTCTGCTATGGTGGGTATTAATCTGTTCAAAAGAATTGTTGCAAGGATTTTAGCAGCAATGGAGAGCTTTTGGTAATTTGAGCAGTCTGATTTATCTCCTCTCCTCTTGTACAAGGTGATGATGACAGCGTCACGAAGGTCTGAAGGCAGTTCACCTCGTTCCCAACAACGCACCACGAACCCGTGAAACTTAGCATGGAGTGCTTGGCCACCGTACTTCAAATTTCAGGTGGAATTCTGTCAACCCCAGCTGCCTTGCCCATTTTCACCTGCTGTATTGCTTTAAGAGTTTCTCCCATGGTGGGGGCAGTATCCAGTTCAGTTTACATTGGTTGTTGTGAGATGTACTGCATTGCTGAGTCTTGAACTACACGGCTGGTACTGAAGAGAGTCTGAAAGTGTTCAGACCATCAATTCAAAATGGAAGCTTTGTCTGTGAGAAGCATTAGGCCATCTGTACTGAGTAAAGGGCTTTGAACCTGGTGTGTAGGACCATAGGCTGTTTTCAGAGCCTCATAGAATCCCCTGTAGTCACCTGTATCTGCGCATAATTGCATTTTTTCCGCTAGATTGATCCACCACTTGTTCTGGATGTCACAAAGTTTCTGTTGTAGCTTGCTGCATGCGAGTCGAAAGGCTGCTTTTCTTCTATGACAAGGTGGCTGAGCGAGGTGGGCTTGGTGAGCAGTTCTCTTCTTCCTCAACAATTCCTGGATCTCGTGATTGTTTTCATCAAACCAGTCCTTGTTTTTCTTGAAGGAGAACCCTAAGGATTCTTCAGAGGACTGCAGAATCCTATTTTTCAGAAGTTGCCAAAGCGCTTCGGGACAGGGATCTGCGGAATGAGCTTCGAGCCTGGATTGAAGATTTGCCTGGAAACTGTCCCTCACTATAGGTGTTTGAAGACTGTTAACTTGAAGTCTCCTTTGAGGAATGCTGCCCTTTTTAGGTTTGAACTTAAGGTGGAGGTTAAGTTTACAGCGTGCAAGGTGATGATCTGTTTGGCATTCTGCACTAGGAAATTATAATTTATTATATCTATCTCTCTATCTCTCTATCTATCTATCTATCTATCTATCTATCTATATCTCTCTCTCTATCTATCTATCTATCTATCTATCTATCTATCTATCTGTCTATCTGTCTATCTACCTATCTTATAATCTGTCTAATCTATCCATACCCTACTATCTATTGGCACACTGTGATAAAACTGTGACCCAGCTCAAGCCCTAAGGTGTGTTTAGGGCAGTCCCAGGCTGGTGACAGGAATCACTGGGTGAGCCCAGGCTGGCAGTGTGTGCTTGGGGCAGCCAAATGCCCGAGGTGCTGTCCCTGCAG
>NW_020958649.1:0-1609 GCF_003031625.1 Empidonax traillii | reverse complement strand
GTATTCCAATTCTCCCAGCCTTTCCTCCCAGGAGAGGTGCTCCACCTTTCTAACCACCTTGGTGGCCTCCTCTGGACTCCCTGCAACAGGTGGGGGTCCCTGCTGTGCTGAGGAGCCCAGAGCTGGATGCAGCACTCCAGGTGGGGTCTGCCAAGGGCAGAGCAGAGAGGCAGAATGCCCTCCCTGCCCTGCTGGCCACGCTGCCTTTGCTGCAGCCCAGGGGACAATCGGCTTTGTGGGCTGCGAGCGCACCTTGCCGGGTCCTGTCCAGCCCCTCATCCAGCCCAGGTGCTGCTGGGCAGGGCTGCTCTCCCTCTGTCCATCCCCCAGCCTGCAGCGATACAGGGGCTGCCCTGAGCCTCGAGCAGCATCTTGCACTGGCTCTTGTTAAACCTCCGGAGATTGCCATGGGCCCACTTCTCCAGCTTGTCCAGGTCCCTCTGGATGGCACCAGGTGTGTCAACCACACCCCTCAGCTGGGGGTCAGCTGCAAGTGTGCTGAGGGTGCACTCCATCCCTTCATCTGTCTCCTTAGTGAAGATAGGAAATAACACTGGTCCCAACACAGACCCCACTCTGATGGCACTGCTGTCCCTCAGGACTCTGAGCCATTGATCACCACCCCTGGATGGGACTGGTCACCCAGTTTCTTAATCCATCTAACAGTTCACACATGGAATCCACCTCTCTCCAGCTTGGAGAGAAGGATGTTGTGGGGAACTGTGCCAAAGGCTTTCCAGAATTACAGAGAAAGGACATCTGGAGCCCTTGGCCACTGATGCAGTCGCTCCATCTTAGAAGGCCACAAGGCTGGTCAAGCAGGACTTGCCCTTGGTGAAGCTGGGCTGGTGTCTCGAATCACCTCCCTGTCATCCCTGGGCCCTGACAGAGCTTCTAGAAGGATCTTTTCCATGACCTTCCCAGGCACAGAGGGCAGCCTGACAGGTTGGCAGTTAGCAGGGCCCTCCTTTCTACCCGTTTTAAAGATGGGTACAGTGTGTTTCCCTTTTTCCCATCACCTGGGACTTCACATGTCTGTCATTTTTCAAGTATCAAGGAGAGGGTTTTGGCAACTACATCAGACCCTGTTGGCCTATGTAGGGCAATAATGCTGGCGAGAAGTAAAAGATGGATTTAGAAGGAAAATGCATTAAGAAAGAGGAGTTTCTTATTAACACTCCAAAAAAAGTGTGGACTTACCTTTGCAGTTCCTTTGTGAGGCATTTTCTGGTTCTCACTTCCTGCAGGTACAGCTCTTTGTACATTTTCATTTCTCCCTGCATTGCCTCTTTAAAACAATCACTCTCTTGTTGGCTTTTTTTAACCCTGTCCAATTCACTTTCGAGATCTCTAATTCTTTCTTCCAGCTGGTGTCTCACTGATTCACAACTCCTGTCTCCAATGTGTCCAAATTCATGCTGGTGGGCTGCCTGTGCCTGAAGGAGACAGTGCACCTTCAACCACCACAAGAAAAAGAGAGCTCTCCCCAGCAGAAAATTGCATGGACCCAAGTTCAGGGCTCTGCTCAGAGAGGCGGCTGTGCCTCCTCCCAAGCAGCAGCAATCAAGGCAGAACCCAGGAGCTACCAGGCTAAATAATTCTTCTCATT
>NW_020958648.1:11432-12920 GCF_003031625.1 Empidonax traillii | reverse complement strand
CCCCCCCCCTCAGCCCCCCGGGGCTCCCCCAGCTGCACCTTTTGGGGTTCAGGGGGTGGGTCTCCTCACCTGTGGGAGGTTGGGACCTCCGGGGGGGCGGTAGGACCCCCATGTGACCCCCCCCACCCCCCCAGACTCGGTTCACTCCCTCACCTGTGCCCTGATGCTGCTGAACACGGACCTGCATGGGCAGGTGAGCACGGTGGGAACTCCAAAAACCCCCAAAATCTACACCTTGCCTTTTTTGGGGGGGGACTAGGGGGATATGGGTGTGGGGGCAGAGGGGTTTGGGGAGTGGGTTGGGGCAGATTGGGAGTTTTGGGTGGTTCCAGGGGGCAGGTTTGGGGTGGATTGGGAGTTTAGTGGGTACAGGGGGCAGATTTGGGGTATATTGGGATCTGGGGGGGATATTTGAGGCATTTGGGGGGCAGGTTTGAGGTTTTGGCAGCTCCAGTGGGGCAGATCTAGGGTTGTTTTAGACCTGGTCAGGGGGCAAATTTTTAGTCTCCCTGATTTCTGGGCCAAATTTGGGGCCCCCACCCTCCAAATGTGCTCCCCCAGCTCACAACACCCCCAAATTTGCCCCCCCCAGCACTTGCGCCGGTCCATGACCAGCTCTGAGTTCGTGTCCAACCTCAGTGGGATGAACGATGGGCAGGACTTTCCCAGGGAGCAGCTCAAGGTATTCTGGAGGGGCCCTGAGGCTGGAAAAGGGAGTTCCCTCCCCTAAACCCCCTCAAGCCCCCCCGACACCCCATGACCCTCTAATTCACCCCCCCAGGCTCTTTACAGCTCCATCCGCAGCAAGAAGTTGGAGTGGGCAACGTGAGTGGGGGGAGTTTGGGAGGGATTTGGGGGTCGAGGGGGGGGCTCCCTGTGATCCTGAACCTCCCACAGGGAGGAGGAGGAAGAGGAGGAAGAGGCTGGGGGAGGGAAGAAGATCCTCCCCCAAATCCCCGAGCTGCCAGGGGGAGCTGTGACCTTCCGCAGGGGGTGGTTGGCCAGAAAGGTCCTGGCAGAGGCTGATGGCAAGAAAAGTGAGTCTGGGGGGATTTGGAGGGTTTGGGGTACAGGGGGAGGATTTGGGGTGGGTTAGAGGGTACAGGAAAGCAGATCTGGGGTGGTTTCGGGACTCAGAGGAGAATATTTGGGGGGTGTTTGGATCTGGAGGGGCAGATTTGGGGTTTTGGGGATCCAGGAAGGCAGATCTGTGGTTTGGGGGATCCAGGGGGGCAGATCTGGGGTGTAGTGGGGTAGATTTGGGATCCATTGGGTCAGGGTTGTGGGGGGTAGATCTGGGGTGGTTTGGAGTTGGTGGGGGAGGCAGATTTGGGGTCTCTCATGCTCTTCAGGGTCCCAAAGGGTGACTTGGGGTGTGTTGGGATCTCTGGACGCAGCTTTGGGGGTGAGACACAGATGTGGGACCGTTTGAGCTTCACTGTGACTCAGAGGGGCCCATTTCAGGCTGATTCCCACTTTAGGGGGGTA
>NW_020958648.1:5122-6029 GCF_003031625.1 Empidonax traillii | reverse complement strand
GCCTCCGCCACAGCCTGAAGTGCTTCTTGTCCATGATGAGCTCCCAGGGCTGCTCCCGATCCGAGGGCTGGAATTCCATGGAGCCACCGCCCTGGGCCAGGCTGGACAGGTTCTCCATGTGCTTCATCTCCTGCGCAGAGCTGCCAGAACAAATCCCACCAGGAGTCAGGAATGGGCCCCTGGGACTGTCCGGGAACGCCCCAGGCTGGGAAAACACCCCAGGACTCAGGGAGAGGAACAGGGAACCCAGTTTGGGTGTGGGAAGGGCATGGAAATCCCATATTTTGGGGTGGGGAGAGCTGCCTGGGTTTGGAAATCCCATTTTTTGGGGAAATCCCAATTCTTAGTGTGGAAAAAGCTGCCTGGGCTCAGAAATTCCTTTTTTTTTTCTTTTTTCCCTATGGGAAGAACTGCCTGGGAATGGAAAATGTGTCCTCTCACCCCTTTTCCCACTTTTCCTCTGCTGGAACTCCAGTTTTTGGAAATATCAACCTTTCCCTAGGGAAAAATAACCCTCAGGGCTTGTAGAGCAGGATTTGTTTTCCTGGCTGGATTGAAGCTGAGCAGGATGGAATGGGATGGGAGATGGATTTAAGGAAAAGCAGGATTTGGAGGCACCAAAATTCCCTGTGGAGCTGCTCACATCCCACAGGGAGATGCTGCAAATCTTTCCTAAGCCATGCAGAGGATTGGGATCTGGGGGGAAAGGGAAGCAGGAAGGGGGTTCCTGCTGTTCCAGGGGGCGGGAAAGGGGGAAGATGGGAATCTCCTACAGCATCTGGAGCAGGAAATGGGAGGGAAGGAGCTGGGAAAACCCTGGATCAACCCCCAGTTTCAGCCTCCTCGGCCAACAGAAACTGGTGCTGGATTTGGATCCCAACTCCCAAAAATCCAATGGAAAAAAGCC
>NW_020958648.1:0-2125 GCF_003031625.1 Empidonax traillii | reverse complement strand
TTTTGAGGGGGAATGGCGGATTATGGGGAGCAATGGGTGGGTATTGGGGGCCGGCGGAGGGGGGTGAGGGGGTCCAGGGAGGGGCTATGGGGATGAGGTGAGGTGGAGTTTAGGGGTCTGGGGGGAGTCGGGGGAGGTATGGGGGGCAGGGCCAGCCCCTGGTCCCTGCCCAGAAGGACCCAGTCCGGGATGTTTTGTGCAGGCAGCAGAAGGTCCCCCTTCCCCAGCCCAGAACATGAGTTCCACACACGGCTCTTTGCACCCCTTTATTCCCCTTGGAGCCCCAAATCCCACAGCTCCCACATCCCAACATTTCCAAACCCTGACCTTCCCCCCCAAGCCCCGCAAGAAACATCATGTCCCTTTTTGGGGTCTTTTTTTACCCAAATTCAGAACATTTAAGCTCAGACTATTTACACCCAACCCCCCTCTTGCATATCTAGGGAATCCCAAAGCCTTTCCCAGCTGTGGGATGTTCCCTCTGGGAGCCCCTGACCACCCATTCCTGGGATCCCCCTGAAGGGATTTTAGTGTTGATTTGGCTCCTTGGAGCCTCCCAGGGCTCAGGAAGGGTTTTTCCCGGGATAAGTTTTCCGGATTCCACTCCAGAGAGCAACCGAGACTCTTGCATAGCCAGGGGCAGGGTGGAAAAGGGGATGGGATAAGAAAGCAGGAAAATAGGAATAAAAGCACTGGGGGGAGGGTGAAGAACCTAAAACAAGCTGTTTTCCAGGCCTAAAGTTTCTTCCTGGAGCCAGCCTGGGGCTTTCCTGAATCATCTTTCACGTCCTTCAAGCCAAACTATTCCATGATTCCCCAGTGGGATTTTCGCTGCTGGTTGATGAATTCCATGGGTTTTTTCCTTATTATTTGCCTTAAACAGCACCCCCCCCGCCGCTGGATTCCTCCTCTAGGTTGGGAAATGCTGGATCAGCTTCTCCTGGTGTTCCAGCACTATCCAGGGAAAGTGTCTGCTCGTGGATGGAGCATCCCAGGGATTGAGGAGGGAAATGGGGCAATGAACCAAGAGCAGGAGGGAAAAACATGAAATTTGGGTGGAAAAAGCAGGAGAGTGGGGGTGGTGTGGAAGGATTTGCATAAAAGCTCCAGGATTTTTCCAGTGTGGGCTCCTCCTGCTTCCCAGGAGCTGTGGCTGGGCCAAGGTCTGGGGTTTTTTTGGCTAAAAATCCCCAAATTTTGCCATCGGAAGGTGGATGTTCCCAACAAACCCCAGAGTTTTCCTTCCTGTGCTGTGCCGGAGGCCCCAAAACTGTCCCAGTCCTTCCCAGAGCCTGGAATAAAGTGCAGAATGTACGTGTGGTGGGAAGAGAGGCACAGGGAGAGCCGGGAATGGGAATTTCTACCTCCTGCCATGCAGGATCAGCCCTCTGTGCCCCAGGAATGCGGTGGGAGCTTCCCTGATATAAATATATAAATATATATAAATATATCCACTTATGTCCGGGCCTTGGGGGCCTTGGAGGAAGAGGGAATGAGCTCTGATGTGGGAATGCAGATCCCCCACCCTCATCCTGAGGAGAACTGTGGACCCCACATCCCCCATTCCAAGAAGAATTGTGGATCCCAAACCTCTCATTCCCAGGAGAATTGTGGATCCCTCATTCCCAGGGGAACTGTGGATGCCCCATTCCCAGGAGGAGCCATGTGGGGGAAACGAGGCTGTGTCCAAACGTCGCCACAGAGCCACAAACCCAAGGTTGGGAATCAAACGCCGCCAATCCACCCCAAAAACCTCTTGTAGACAGCCCCGGGAGCCGCAGGAGGTGGGAGCGGGGCCAGAGGGACATTCCAGGTGGGATCAGGGGGTGTAGGCTGGCGGGGGCTGGAACTGGTTGATCACCTCGTACTCGGCTGGGTAGGGCTCGTTCTCCTCCATCTCCGAGAGCAGCTCCAGCGCCTGCTCCTCCTCCTCGGTGGGATAATGTCGGAGGAGGTTGGCAGCCGTGGCCAGGATCGAGGCCCCCCCTGCCCCCGCCACCAGGTAGAAGCTGACGGCGAAGGTGACGTAGACCTGGGAGCCGTGGTACTTCTTGTGCTGCTGCTGCTGCGCCAGGATCAGCTCTGATGCCCAATAGCAGAACCCGATGACGGTGGCACATTGCAG
>NW_020958647.1:11595-12922 GCF_003031625.1 Empidonax traillii | reverse complement strand
AAGTGCCAGCAGAGCAATCAGGGAAATGAAGTCTGTGGGACTCTGGTGCACATGAGCAGTGAAGAACCTTGGCAGGATTGGTTGAGAGGGTTACCTGTTGGGATGTGTTACAATTCAAAACTGCTACTGAAGCCTTTGTTCTCTGGCAATAAATCATTCTGTTACACACCATATTGGTGTCTCTTGGACCATACAGACTCCTTATTTATTATATTAATAATATTACAACAGTTCTTTCCACATCTTGGATTTGGGAAAGGTTGGGGAAGGTTGGGAAAGATGTTTAGAGGGTGGTTTTCCTTGAGGTGTTGAACATGGGGGCAGGTCTATCTGCACAATTCCCAAGAGAAGAGATGGCAGAAAGCTGCCCTGCAGGTTGTATTTGAAGGAACAGGAAAAGAGACTGAGGGTAAGGGGTTTCTGTCCTGGAGGGCAGGGCTGTTGTTCACTTGCAGGAGCCCCGCGCTGAAATTGCCAGCCCGACTCCCAAAATTGAACATGGATGAAGATTCCTGCCACACAAAAGGTGCCAGGACAGAAAGCTCTTGCTGCCCATGGAGTGCCCAAGGTGGCCCACCAACTGCACCTGAAACCTGAAGGATTTCTTTCCAGAGGGAAAGGTCGTGACATCACAAAGGGGCCCATGGATGGAGCTGCATTGCAGGGTTTTGGGGCATTGGTTTTTTGGTTGCCAGGGGCTTTTCCAGAATGGAGAGAATGGGCTGTGACATCACAAAGCAGACTTTGGCACACAGATGGGGTTGAACTGTCACATGGTGAGGGCTTGGGTTTTTTGGTATCCACAGGCTATTCCAGAATGGACAGGAGAGGCTGTGACATAACAAAAGGGCTCAAAGCACATGGGTGGGTCTGACTTTGCTGGTGGGGGGTGTTGGTTCTTTGCTTGCCAGGGCCTATTCTGGAATGGAGAGGATAGGTCATGACAAGCAGTGCCTGTCAGAACTGCAAAGACAGACCCACAAGAGTCTGACATGGGGGAGATTCTCTGCTCTGCCCTGCACACTCCAGTGCTGGGGTCAAAACTCAGCGTTTCTGCTTTCCTCTCCTAAGGGACTTGTTCTTAGACATCCCTTCCCCTACGCTCATTTCAAAAGCCCTCCTGGCAATTCCTAAGCCTGTACCCGGCTCTCATCCCTTCTCTGGCTCAGAGACCTTCACTTATCGTGCAGAGAGCTGGGCCTGTCCATCCACCTTCCAAAAGCACGTCCCTTGGGCTGGCTCAGGGGTTCCTGCAGTCCCTGGGTTCTTCTCTTCATCAGCTCCAAGAAAGGAAACCAAAATCAATGCATGACTTGAGCAGCACATC
>NW_020958647.1:7314-10281 GCF_003031625.1 Empidonax traillii | reverse complement strand
GAACCATCTGTGAGCACAGTTCTAGCACTGGTTAGTGGAACAGGAGAATAATTGTGTGTTAGCTCTGGTTGAGTAAGGGCTAACAGCTGCAAAAAAGAAATAGACAGAAGGTGAACTGAAAATTGACCCCTGTAATCAGCAATGGCTAACTGAAAATCAGAACTATAAATCTGCAATTGAGTTAGTTGAACAGTAGACAGAGGAACAAGGATAACATCTGGATCTCTCCCCAGGGGTTCCCAAAGCTGTAATCTGCTTCTGTGGCAGACTTTGGAGAGCATCTCAGGATAGGTAGCAATGAGTTTGGAAAACTGGAAGCTTAAAAAAACCCATTCCCATAACAGAAAGTCTTTGCCTTTTACATCTAATTGTCCTATTACAGCATAAGGTTGTTTGATACCTTTAAAAATTACTACAACAACAGGTACCCCACACACTTTTCTTTTACTCTGACAGGAACTCAGTGTTTGATTTATTTCCTTTAGTACTGCCAGGGCTGCCGGTGTTAAGCATCGACGGCAGGTTAAGTCTGCCTCCCCTTTCAGGAGCTGAAAGAGCAGTTTCAGGGTGTCTGTTGTTACACCTAACAGAGGCCTAACCCAATTGATTAAGCCCAGTAGTGACTGCAAATCATTTAAGGTGTGGATGTCAGTGGGCAAAGTAACAGTCTGGGGCTGAATAGTGGTGTTATTAATTTGAAATCCAAGGTATTTCCATGGAACTGTCACTTGTTCTTTCCCCAGTGCAATTTCAGACCATGTGTCAATAGTGCAGTTTTCACAGACAGATGCACTTGCAAGAGTTGTCCCTCAGATTGCGCTGCCAGCAAGAGATCGTCCCTAGAGTGAGATACGATGGTATCGGGACACTGTCGATGGATTGGTGATAACACGTCTGCAACAACTCTTTGGCAAACGGAGGGGCTGTTCCTCCTTCCTGTGGGAGGACTGTCCAGTGATAGCGCTGAGATGGTTCTGCTGTGTTGATGGAAGGCACTGTAAATGTGAACCTACGAGAGCCTTTAGGGTTTAATGCAATGTTAAAGAAACGATCTTTTATAACAATAGGAACAATAGGCCACTTTGAAGGTATCACTGTAGTGATGGAAGTCCTGGCTGGAAACCCTCCATTGGTTCTATTATTTTACTGAGTTCTCTTAAATCCTGTAGCAGTCTGCACTTCCCATTGGACTTCTGTGTGGTAAAAATGGGGAAATTCCAGGCACTATCAGTTGGCACGATACGTCCCTTTGCTCCTTGTTCATGTACTAGTAGGTTGATTTGCTGCAATTTCCCTCCCTTTAGGGGCCACTGGGATACCCAGATTGGTTGGTCAGAGAGCCATGTGAGGGGAGGAGATTGTGGCTCACCAGTGGCGTTTAAACTAAATTTGAGGTAGTTAGTTGGACTCCCCATTGTTCTATCATATCCCTGCCCCAGAGGGTCATTGGGATATTGGAGTAAAACAGACTGTGACCACTGACCATGGGCATAGAGTCCAGTGTCCCCCCTACAGCAGTGGGGGTTAAAATGGCAATGGGTGTTTCTGTGTCTGGCTCCATGGGTGGAAATAGAGCTTTTACAGTCACTTCTAATGCCTTAGGGTTGTCTACAGTCACTGACTGCGGGGAAACTGTTAATCCTGTATTATTAGATGGAGCAGTCCCAGTTAAAATGTCTTTTCCAGCAGGTAACGGAAGGTTATTTGTTGGTCTCACAAGAACTGTTTGGTAGTTGTCACTGCTTATTGTGAGTGGGTTGGGAGACACCAACTCCACCCTAGAGACACTTGCTCTGGGTCTCTGTCCAGGAGCGAGGGGAGCAGCTGGGTGGGGTTGACTTGTGGGGCATTTTTCATCATCGTGCTGCCCTTCGTGCTCAGCTCCCCATTTCCTGAAATCGAGGCCAGCCTTTGTGCAGCTTTCAGTGAAAGCGGCCTCCCCTCTCTGTCCAAGAGTGATCTACAGTCACTGGCCCAGGGCAGTCCCTTTGGCATGGGGGACACAAGCTGGGTGGTACTTCTTTTCAGCTGAGGGCAATCCTTTTTAAAATGTCCTGTTTGTTTGCAGTGGTGACAAAAGGTCTTCTTTCTGTTGCTGTTGCACTGCCAGGACTTAGGTTAGAAGGGATTTGTTGTACCTGTTGGATCCTACATTGTGCCACGCCTTAACCATGTCCATTGGATTGGGATCTTTGAGGGACCTTAATATTTGTTGACAATCATCATTAGCTCTACTGCCAACTTTAGAAACAGTGCATCTTGAGCCTCTAGATTCATTTTTCACTGAATGTTTAGGCATTGGAACAAGATTTTTGTGGACACGATGGAGTCTCTGGAAATGTTCAGATGGCATCTGGAAATGGCACTTTGGGAAGTGATTTAGGGGTGATTATAGTGGTTCTGGTTGACAGTTGGACAAAAGATCTTGAGTGTCTCCTCCAGCCTTGATTTTGTGATTCTCTGACCTGGCATCACAGTTTCCAGGTTTCTGCTCTAACAAGGTCCTGGGGATGTTTTCTCTGTTGAGTCCCTCATTTGGACCCATTAACACTACAAGAAACTTCACAGTTTGAATCTCACTTTGGTTTCTCAAGAGGTTCCTGCAACTCTCCTCAGGGTCTGATGTTCAGGGACTCATTCCCAAAGCCCCCGAGGGTGATGAAATGCCTGGGGCTGTTGCTGTGCTGCTGAGCTGGGCCGGGCTCCTGGCACACAGGGAGCTCCTGGCAAAAAAGAACAGCTTCAAGGCCACAGCTCTGCTGCTGAGCAGCTCCTCTCCACAGCCCAGCAGGGCTGAGGGCACTGCCTGCAGCACCCAGGGCACAGGAGAGAAGGCAGAGAGATGAGAGGCAGCCTGGGCTGGGAGGGGACTGAGCTCTCACTACAGGAGAAACCTTCCCAGGATTTGAATAGATATTTCTCTGCTGTAGGACACTAAAACTTGCCTTCCTGCAGGACTCTCCTAAA
>NW_020958647.1:4266-6405 GCF_003031625.1 Empidonax traillii | reverse complement strand
GTGTGTGCTGGGGCAGGGACTCTGCTGCCTGCCAGGGGCAGCTCTCAGCCCGCCCAAGGAGCTGCCACGGCCCTGCAGGGAGAAGGGCTGGGGGGAAGGAGGGAGCCCTCCTGGCAGGCCAGGGCTGGGCAGGGCCCTTCAGCTGCAGGCTCAGGGCTCCTCCCAGCTTCAGCTGCACCTGCTGCCATTCGCAGGGGCCCTGCTCAGGAAGCACATCCACTGCCAACCCCTGCCCCTTGCCAGCCAGCGCAGGGGGTCTGGGATCTGCTCTGCAGCCTCTGCCCAGGCAGAGCTGGGCTGGGCATGGGCTCTGGCAGCACTGGCAGGGAGCTGAGCTGGGCACAGGGAGGGGCTGCTGGCAGGAACAGCTCCTCACACACTCCCAGGCAGGCAGGGAGAGGCAGCTGCTGCCACAAGTGCTGCCCAGGTGTGATAAGTAAAGGCACCGGTTTTTTATTCCAAGCAAATTAAAATAAAAGGAGGATACTAACAAAAAACTATTTCTGTATATTTACTAACTTCTAGGCGTACCGTGGAGTCTGTAAGGTGAAGGGTCCTGTCTGGACCTAACACCAGGGAATCTTTTGCGGCCGGGAACAGGGAACAAATTATAAATGAAAATATATTTCTCTGTGCCATGTGGATACAGAGAGGCCCTCCAGGCCTTGCAGCTGAGGATGATGCAAGACCCCCCCTGTACAAGCCCAGGGGAGATAACATCCACCCAACCAGGGGGTAACATCCACCTCCAAAGCAGGGGAATTACCTTTTAAGGCAACAAACGGACAAGGAATGAATATTCAACAACTGATACCGAGAGAGTACAAAAGCCCAATTTTCAAACAAGGTGTATGTGTCTCTGGTGGGGCACTGGCCCCCCAGGCCACCCAGCGCTGTTTGCTTTATTATCGCTTGCTTAATAAATTTATCAATTTTTAATTGGAACTGAGTTGTCTAAATTCTTAAACTAACTTATAACACAGGGACACGTGGCCCCTCCCTGCCTGTGTGTGTGGCCCAGAGCCCTTCCCTGAGCAGCTCCTGCCTGGGCTCCTTTGCCAGCCCAAGCAGAGCCTCTGCCCTTAGGCCCACGGGGGCTGGGCTGGGCATTGCCCTGCAGCAGCCAGAGCCCAGGCAAGGACAAGGCCCTCATTTCCAGCTGCCTCTGCCTGTCCCTCGTCCCTTGGCAGCAGCACTGGGGCATTTCCCTGCCATCCCCTGCTGCCTGGGCTCTCCTTGTTCTCACCCTTGGCTTTTCTGAGCCAGTGTGGGGTTTGGGGGGGCAGATTCCTGTACAGACACAAACCCTTTGGGTGCTGCTGTGGGGATGTGTCTGTGGGAGCAAAGTGCCCAAGTGCCCTGCAGGCAACTTCAGGCTCTTCAGCTGTTTCCGTGGGTGTCCTGCAGGGCTGCAGGTGCCCTCCAGAAAGGCACAGCTCTGCCATAGTATCTCTGTGCTGCACAGGATCCCTGGGGAGTGGGCACTTCAAACCTAACTCTATGGAAATGCTCTGGGCAACTGCAATGAGCATTTGGTGTCTCCCCTCTCTGGGAGGGGAGAGATGAAAAGCTGAGGAGTGTGTCAATCTGTTCTTTGGAAATGGATTCCTGGCTATTTGTGCAGTTTCTGTGTAGGGGAACAGTTGAGTGTGATGCTCCTGCAGCTCCAAGCTGCCAGCACAGGGCAGCTGAGCACAGACTGATGGGCAGAGCAGCTCTTGTGTCTGCACTGAGGGACCGTCCCTGTGCCCTCAGAACCCACAAGACTTGAGCTGCATTGCCATGGAAATGTCAGGGATTTCCAACATCCATAGCCACTCCTATCTGTGGCAGGTGCAAGTGGGGAAACAAACACAAAGAATTCAGGCAGCAACAGCCAGAGTTCAGGGGAGGAAGCTGCAAGGAACTCTGAGTGAGGAGAGAGAGCCTGAGAGTGGGGTGGCTGTGAGATGTGTCCTGTTTGGCTGCAGCAGCCTGGTCTAACTCAGCATTGACTTCTCCTCCTGAACAGATCCAAACACTCTGAGGAGACAGCAAATGTCCAACAGCAGCTCCATGGCCCAGTTCCTGCTGCTGGCATTCTCAGACAGGCGGGAGCTGCAGCTGCTGCACTTCTGGCTCTTCCTGGGCATCTCCCTG
>NW_020958647.1:0-1084 GCF_003031625.1 Empidonax traillii | reverse complement strand
CCCTAAACAGTTTTGCTTCCTCCCTCCAGCTGTTCAAATCACTGGCTGAAAAAGGTACTTTCCCTTTTGCCTGATGACCTGCAGGTGTCATTACCTGCCTCAGAGGAGCAACTGTGTGATCAGTCTCAGTTTTAGCTTTTGTTCTACCCCCAGGCTCACTCTTGGCTCTCTGTCCCATGGTCAGACCCCGATGTGTGCTGCTCCCTCCCTCTTCTGGGTGTTCCACACTCCCTGCTGTGCTTTCAGAATCTGTGCCATCCCGTCCCGACTCCTGCGGGCTGCCAGGTCCCTGCCCAGCTGGCTCTGGTGCTCTACAATGAGGCTGCAGTTCAGGAGGCTCTGGGATACTTTCCTCATCACTCTCTCTCTTTCCCAGCTTGAGACCCCTCTGACCTTTGCTGCAGGCACAGGGGGGTCCTGGGGGGCCCTATCAATACCACAACTTTTCTGCCACTCAGGTTTATTCATTAAAAGGTGAAAAACATATCTGCACACATCACCTCATCCCATGTCTGCTCCCTGCAAAGGAACAACAGAAGCTGCAAGATTGTGTTGTCATTAAGGCTTCCTTGTCGTGGCCATTTTTCACAATCATGTAATACATACAGTGGCCACCAATTCTGGCACTATTTCAAAAAGGTCTTTTTACTTTGGTTCCCTGCAGGAATTCCTCCCAGATCTCTCCAATGTTTTAATATACACTTACAGGATTTTTAGCATTTATTCTTTACTCATTTTAACTCCCATTATGAAGATAAACGATTAAATCTGTAATACACTAACAATTACAACTATTTTATTGCCAAATAATATCTATTCTTCAAATTCGAACACTACTTCTTGATCGAAACCTCCTTAAAGTAACAAAACTCACAACTAACCCGCACTATCTCAAAAATCCCTGAGATGTCACCCTCAGACCACAAAATATTTGACCTTCGCTCCAAACCTGTACTGACAAAAAAATCCACAAGATGTCACCATAAGACCACAACATTTACACTCTACAGAAAACCTGTATGTATCAGAAAATTCACATTTTCGTAACTATTCAGACTGAACTAGGAGGTGCTTGGGCTGGGGA
>NW_020958646.1:11639-12936 GCF_003031625.1 Empidonax traillii | reverse complement strand
CAGTGACATCACAGGGACATCAGTGACATCACAGGGACATTGATGACATCACAGGGACATGGTGGCACTGCTGCGGACAGTGATGATATCCCCGGGACAGCAGTGACATCATTGGAGACCAGTGACGTCACAGGGGACTGCTTACAGCAGTGGGAAAGCTGTGATGTCACAGGGACATTGAAGACGTCACAGGGGGTGGAAGTGACAAGAGCAAGACACCAGTGATATCCTTGGGGACATTGGTGACATCACAGGGGACAGTGGTGACATCACAGAGGAACCTGTGAAATCATAGGTGATTATTGCCAACAAAGAGAAAGCTGTGATGTCACAGGGACATCAGTGACATCACAGGGACTTTGGTGACACCACCGGGACATGGTGTTACCGTTGGGGACAGTGGTGACATCACAGAGACAGCAGTGGTGGCATTGGGGACCAGAACTATCACTGGGAACTGGTGACAACAAAGGGAAAGCCGTGATATCACAGGGACATCAGTGACATCACAGGGGAGAGTGATGACCTTACAGGGATAACAGAGACATCATTGTGGACCAGTGACATCACAGGGCACTGGTGACAACAAAAGGCTAGCCGTGATATAATGTAGACATTGATGACTTCACAAGGACAAGGTTGACATCACAGAGACACCAGTGACATCATCGGTGACGCTGGTGACATCACAGGGACATCCATGACATCACTGGGGACTAGTGATCTTGCAAGGGAATAGTGACAACACAGGATAGCTGTGATATCACAGTGACATTGGAGACATCACAGTGACACCAGTGACATCACAGTGACACCAGTGACATCACAGGGACAGCTGTGACATCACTGGGGACACGAGGACGACCCCTGGGACACCACTGGGACATTACATGGGATATTGGTGAGACCTGTGAGGACAGCAGTGACATCACTGGGGACAGCGGTGACATCAAATGGACAATGTTGATGTCACAGGGACAGAAGTGACATCATTGGGGAGAATGGTGACATCACAGAGACAGCGGTGACATCCCTCTAGACCAGTGGTAGCACAGGGACATGGTGCCACTCCTGGGGACAGCAGTGACATCACTGGGGACCAGTGACGTCACAAGGCATTGGTGACATCATAGGGACATCGATGACATTATTTGGGACCAGTGACATCACAGGGACTGGTGACAAAAAAGGACAGCCCTGATGTCACAGAAAAATCAGTGACATCATGGGGACATGGAGCCACCACTGGGGACAGTGGTGACATCACCAAGACAGCAATGACATGACTGGGGACAAG
>NW_020958646.1:7743-8731 GCF_003031625.1 Empidonax traillii | reverse complement strand
GGGAGCTCGATTGCACCAACGAGATGGACACGGTGGGGGGCACTGGGAGAGACGGGGGAGACAATGGGCTGAGCTGGGGGGCACTGGGAGAGATGGGGGAGACACTGGGCTGAGCTGGGGGGAACTGGAAAGAGGGCAGAGGGTTTGTAGGACATTGGTAGGGGTTTGGGTGGCACTAGGAGGGACTGAGATGGCACTGGGAGGGACTGGGAATGGACTGGGATAGAAGGGGATGGGCTGAGGGGTCACTGGGGAGAGAGTTGGGAGATGTGGGAGTGAACTGAGAACCCCTGGGAAGAGACTGAGAGGGTCTGGGAGTTGAATCAGAGGATCTCTGAAGGACTGGAAGGGACTGGGAACGCACTGGGATGGACTGGGAAGGACCCGAGCGGGACTGGAAGCCTGAGTCCCGGCGAGGGAACTCTGCCCTGTGGGTCTGCCCAGCAACTGATGAGTCATCAGAGGAACGCACTCTGATTGGCTGAGGGCAGGGAGAGCGGTGGCCTCAGCGGGGTGGAGACCCGGGAGGGGCGGGGGGGGGGGGGGGGGGGGGGGGGGGGGGGGGGGGGGGGGGGGGGGGGGGGGGGGGGGGGGGGGGGGGGGGGGGGGGGGGGGGGGGGGGGGGGGGGGGGGGGGGGGGGGGGGGGGGGGGGGGGGGGGGGGGGGGGGGGGGGGGGGGGGGGGGGGGGGGGGGCACTGGGAGAGACCGGGATGGACTGGGGGGCCCTGGAATGGGGCACAAGGCTACGGGGATGGGCACAGGGAGGGCTGAGGGGTCAGGGGTGATTTCCAGGGAGGGTTTGAGGGTCTCCAGGGTCGTTCCTGGTGCAGGGGAATTCCCGAGGGGACCCGCTCTGCCCTGCGCTCACCTCTGCGGTTCACAAGAAACGGTGTGGACACCTCGTAGCTTTCCCGGCAGAGCCTGTCCACCTCAGCCCGTTTGAACTCCAGCAAGTCCTGTTGGCTGTTCCAGTACCTGGCCTGGAAC
>NW_020958646.1:0-1875 GCF_003031625.1 Empidonax traillii | reverse complement strand
ATTTTCACACCACAATTAAAGCCTCAGTAATAATTGTGCTCCTGGGTTTCACAGATGGAAAAGCAGGAAGTTGATCCATCGGGAAGAGCCGCAGGGGGGCCGGGCTGGGAGGGAGCAGCGGGATGAGCTCTGCCAGCAGCTCCTGCCTTTCCGCAGGGACAGGGAAGGGGCAGATCCAGGTCTGGGATCACTCAGGCTGCGATTCCTGCCGGGATGAGAGTGGGGAAAGGAGTCTCCATGTCCCTGTTCCCATCCCAGGGGATGGATCCAGCTGGGGAGCCCAAGGAGAGCAGCAACTGCTCCGGATTCCCTCCTGATCCTGCTCCGTCCATCCCACCCCAATCCCACTCCAGAAACCAGCCCTGATCCCAGCCCACAATTCCACCTGATCCCACTCTGCAATCCTGCCCTGAGCTGCAATCCTGTTCCAATCCTGCTCCATCCATTATGCCCCCATTCCCCCCTGGAATCCTGGGATCCATCCTGGCATCCCTGCAGGGAGGATCTGGATCCACCCACGCTGCTGATCTTCACTGGTGGGCGCGGGGTCGTATCCATTGCCCTCCCTCTTCCCTAAGGAAAGAAAGCAGGATCAGCACCCGTGGCACAGGATCCCCGGAATGCTGCCGGGCGGATCCGGGCCCCTTCCTGACCCCCATCCCGTGAGTTACCGGCTCGGAGCTTCCAGACGACTGCGATGAGGCCGATGATGACGATGGCACCGATGACGGGCACAGCGACCAACATCGGGGTGGAATTCCAGACGGATTCCGGCTCTGGGAAGGGTGGGAGGGTGAGCAGGGGGAGGGTTACCCCCACCCTGCTGTCCCACACTCCCAAATTCCTCGTTGCCACACGCCCAGTTGCCACATTGCCCGTTCCCAGGCTCACCCCAGGCGAAGATCCCGGGCTCCGGCATTCCGGCGTGCTCCACCCGGCACCGGTACTGCTCCCGCTCCCCCGGCAGCGCCTCGATCCTGGCCCAGCTGTGGAAGGTACCATCGCTGTTGGGAACGATCCCGCCCCACTCCGTCTCCTGATCCCGGATTTCATCCCCCTTCATCCAGTTGATCGCGATGATCCCGGGGTAGAATCCGTAAGCGTGGCAGGACAACGTCAGGATCCCGTGTTCCTCGTACCCGGACACGTGGACATCAGGGGGCTCTGGAGTGGGATAACAATGAGATCTGTTCATGGAATTCCCATGGGAATGGGATTAGAGTGAGATCCAGCCACGGAATTCAAGTTGGAATGGGACAACAGTGGGATCCATCCATGGAATTCCCAGGGGAGTTGGATGACTCAGATTCATCCACGGAATTCCCACGGGAATGCCCGGGTTCCTCAGTTCCACCTTCCCAAAATCCCACATTCCCAAATCCCACATTCCCATGGGAGTTCTGTCTCCCTCACCTTTGCGCTCCAGCACCTCCCGCCCGTATCTGACGTATTTCCGGAGCCCTTCTGGACAGATGTTCTCCAGGTAATTTGTCCAATGGTCCACCACGATCCCATCATGTTCCCATTTTCTCTTGGTGACCTGGGCAGCTCCATCGGCCGCCACGAAGCTCCTGGATCCCAGCTCGAAGGAGATGAAATCCCGCCCGTCGAAGCCGTACCGACAGGATCCACAGACACTCCCGTCGGACAGGAGGTCACAGCCATAAAGCCACTGCCTTGTGTGGAGACCTAGGGGGCGGGATCAGACCCAGAGAGACCCCTGGAATTGTGTCCCAGCCCCACGGAGCCCCATTCCAGCCCTATGGAGCCCCAGAGTCCACTGGAGATCCACAGATCCCATCCCAGCCCCTTGGAGTTCCCTGGATCCCCATCCAAGCCCCACAGATCCCATTCCAGCCCCGCAGATCCCAGCCC
>NW_020958645.1:25224-26341 GCF_003031625.1 Empidonax traillii | reverse complement strand
CTTTTTATGGCGAATTTTCACAAGGTGCAGGTTCCGGGGAGCGGGTGCACGGCACGAATTGCGTGATTGTTGGGGAAAGACAGACTTCAGGTCCCCGGGCCATTGCAAAGTTACAGCCACGTGGCAGCCACGCTGAAACTTGGGCACCGCCTTTTTGCCCTTGCCGAGAACAGGCAGCGGTACCTTCTCTCCCCATCCCATGGCCATCTCGTGCTGTGCCTCTGCCAGAGGGTAATTCACACCCAGAGCCCTGGACTGAGCGACGGCTGCCGTGCCTGCCGACGGCAACAGTGCCGAGTTAAAACAGCGCACGGAGTGGGGGGGGCGCCCGCAAAGCACGTGGCGTGGAACAAAGTGGGCGCAGGGTGGCCAGAGCGGGGAGCGTGCCGGGATGGTGAGGAGACACAAGTGTGCCAATAATTTAGTAAAATGCCAAGCTCCAAAATATCTTATTCGGCAAAGGCAGTTTTTGTCAAGGCAAAAACAAAGCCCTTTTTGGGCTGAAAGTTCCACTTCTGTGGACAGAGAGATAAGATCTAAGAGACAATACAAAGAGTTGCCTGGTAAGCGGGCAGGAGCTGCCGAGCTCCAGCCGGGAAATCTTTGAAGTTTAAAATGTTGCTTAGTAACTGAATAGAGGAAATCAAAAACTTTTCTACTTTTCACAACAAGAAACAACAAGCAAGAAACAAGTCACTTAACCACAGCGCCTGGACTTAAAATAATAAAAGACAATATGAAAAATAGAAACTGTTAACATCTCCAACAAACTGCTTTCTATTACAACCCAAACTTACTTGTATAATATTTGTCTCTTATCCCATTTTTAACCCTACATGTTTCCAGCCCAGTGTAAAGTAAGACCCTCTCAGCTCCTTTAAACCCCCATTTAGAGTCCAGCATAGAGCCTGTGAATGACAGACATCCTTTGATCTGAACTCCTCTAATAAGTGTAATTTTTCCAAACTGGGAAAACACATATCCACACAAAGCCTTTCAACTCATTTAAGGAAAATTGTAATAAGTAAGACTTCTTTGAAATGTTTTTCCCTGCAAGAACTGCCTTTAACTAAGTGTTTATCAAATGTTGATAAGAGAGAAAAATTTCAAAAATGCC
>NW_020958645.1:17350-18359 GCF_003031625.1 Empidonax traillii | reverse complement strand
GAAAGGGAATGATTTACACAGAACCGTGGAATGCAAGATGGTCAGGGTACAAAGGATTTGGACACAAAATAAGGGGGCAAAAGAGATTAGTAGCATTTTATTACTCACCAACTTAAAAGTTATCAAGTAATTCAATAGCATTTGCTACAATTTTCACAGTGACTGAATTACAGATTGGCAACAACAACATTCACACCACAGTCAATTCACACCCACACCCAGGCAGAAATGTGTGGACACATCATGATCTGGGTGTGTAAGTGTCCCTCTCCAAAATTCTCCTGGTTGTCAGTGAAACACCCCCACACATCCCTTTGTGATTCCCAACAGACAAGGTTCCCTGAGGCCCTGCAGGGTCACAATGGCCCCTTTATTCCACCCACCCACACACTGGAGTTGTTCTGAGTCAAGAATTACCCCAATAATCCAGTGTCTCACAGGTTCTTTATTCCATGAGGTTCCACGGTGTCACAGTGGTCCCTTATGCTCCATAGGCCCTGCACTGTCACCATGGTCCCTTGATTCCAGAAGATTCCCATATGTCACAGTGGTCCCTTATGCTCCATAGCCCTGCACTGTCACCATGGTCCCTTGATTCCAGAAGATTCTCATATATCACAGTGGTCCTGAGGATTCCATGAGGTTCTGGGGTGTCCCAATTGCACAGTGATTCCATCAGGTCCAGAGTGTCCCAGCACTCCTTTGAATCCAGGAGGCCCTGCAGTGTCACAATGGCCCTTGGTGCTGTGAGGTTGCCCAGGGTCACAATGGCCCCTTTGTCTCCACATGGCCCTGCTGGGTCACAGTGTCACAGTGTCACAATGTCACAGTGTCACAATGTCACAATGTCACAGTGTCACAGTGTCACAGTGTCACAGTGTCACAGTGTCACAATGTCACAGTGTCACAGTGTCACAATGTCACAGTGTCACAATGTCACAAGGTCACAGTGTCACAGTATCACAATGTCACAGTGTCCCAGTGTCACAATGTCACAGTGTCACAGTGT
>NW_020958645.1:13414-14722 GCF_003031625.1 Empidonax traillii | reverse complement strand
TTGTCCCTTCTTTGGGCATTCTGGGACACTGGGATTCAAGTTTCTATTTCTCCCATCACCATCCCATGGCACGGGCAGGACATCCAGGGGATCAGGCCCAGACACTGTGGGGTTGGGAAAGGCAGGTCCTGCCTGACCAACCTGATCTCCTTCTGTGACAAATGACCCCCTCAGCAGCTGAGGGAAAGGGTGGGGATGTGTCTGTGCTGACTTCAGGAAAGCCTTTGGCCCCATCTCCCACAGCATCTCCTGCACAAACTGGCTGCTCATGGCCTGGATGAGGGAACTGTTTGCTGGGGAAAAACTGGCTGATGGCCCAGGGAGTGGTGGGGGATGGAACTAAATCCAGGTGGGGCCGGTCACTAGTGGGGTTCCCAAGGGCTCAGCGTTGGGGCTGCTCCTGTTTAACATCGTTATTGATGATCTGGATGAGGGGATCAAGTGCCCCCTCAGGAAATTAGGGGATCCCATGAAGTTGGGTGTGAGTGTGGATCTGCTGCAGGGCAGGAAGGCTCTGCAGAGGGATCTGGACAGGCTGCATCAATCAGGCCAAGTGTCAGGACCTGCACTTGGGTCCCAACAACCCTTTGGAACGCTCCAGGCTGGGGAAAGAGGGGCTTGAGAGCTGCTCAGCAGGAAGGGACTTGGGGGTGCTGCTTGACAGTGACTGGATATGAGCCAGAGTGTGCCCAGGGGGGCAAGAAGGCCAATGGCATCCTAATCTTTCTGGAGAACAGGGTGGCCAGCAGGCCCAGGGCAGTGATTGCCCCTCTGTGCTGGGTACTGGGGAGGCCCCACCTCGAGTGCTGTGTCCAGTTCTGGTCCCTGAGTGCAAAAAGGCCCTGGAGGGGCTAGAGCGTGTCCAGAGAAGGGAACGCAGCTGGGGAAGGGTCTGGAAAACCTGTCTGATGAGGAGCAGCTGAGGGAACTGGGGTTCTTTAGTCTGCAGAAGAGGAGGCTCAGAGTGCACCTCATCACCCTCTACCATGATCTGAAAGGAGATTTTAGTGAGGTGGGGCTTGGGCTCTTCTACAAAGCCTTTAGTGACAGCAAGAGAGGAAATGGACTTGAGTTGCCTTGGGTGAGGTTAAGATTAGTTGTTAAAAAAATCTCTTTTCACAGTGTTTAGGCACTGGAACAAGTAGCTCAGGGAGGTAGTGGAGTCTCTGGAAGTGTTCAGATGCCATCTGGATATTGCACTTTGGGATATGGTAGAGGGATGATTATGTTGGCCCTGGGTTAACAGCTGGACCAGAAAATTTTGAAGGTCTCTTCCAAACTTGATGATTCTGTGACCTGTCATCACTG
>NW_020958645.1:12298-13393 GCF_003031625.1 Empidonax traillii | reverse complement strand
TTTGAGCCCATCTCCCACAGCATCTCCTGCACAAACTGGCTGCTCATGGCCTGGACGAGGGAACTGTTTGCTGGGGAAAAACTGGCTGCTGGCCCAGGGAGTGGTGGGGGATGGAACTAAATCCAGGTGGGGCCGGTCACTAGTGGGGTTCCCAAGGGCTCAGGGTTGGGGCTGCTCCTGTTTAACATCGTTCTTGGTGATCTGGATGAGGGGATCGAGTGCCCCCTCAGGAAATGCGTGGATCCCATGAAGTTGGGTGTGAGTGTGGATCTGCTGCAGGGCAGGAAGGCTCTGCAGAGGGATCTGGACAGGCTGCATCAATCAGGCCAAGTGTCAGGGTCTGCACTTGGGTCCCAACAACCCTTTGGAAAGCTCCAGGCTGGGGAAAGAGGGGCTTGAGAGCTGCTCAGCAGGAAGGGACTTGGGGGTGCTGCTTGACAGTGACTGGATATGAGCCAGAGTGTGCCCAGGAGGGCAAGAAGGCCAAGGGCACCCTGGCCTTTCTGGAGAACAGGGTGGCCAGCGGGACCAGGGCAGGGATTGTCCCTCTGTGCTGGGCACTGGGGAGGCCCCACCTCGAGTGCTGTGTCCAGTTCTGGCCCCTGAGTGCAAAAAGGCCCTGGAGGGGCTGGAGCGTGTCCAGAGAAGGGAACGGAGCTGGGGAAGGGCCTGGAAAACATGTGTGATGAGGAGCAGCTGAGGGAACTGGGGTTCTTTAGTCTGCAAAAGAGGAGGCTCAGAGTGCACCTCATCACCCTCTACCATGATCTGAAAGGAGATTTTAGTGAGGTGGGGCTTGGGCTCTTCTACAAAGCCTTTAGTGAGAGCAAGAGAGGAAATGGACTTGAGTTGCCTTGGGTGAGGTTAAGATTAGTTGTTAAAAAAATCTCTTTTCCCAGTGTTTATGCACTGGAACAAGTAGCTCAGGGAGGTAGTGGAGTCTCTGGAAGTGTTCAGATGCCATCTGGATATTGCACTTTGGGATGTGGTAGAGGGATGATTATGTTGGCCCTGGGTTAACAGCTGGACCAGAAAATTTTGAAGGTCTCTTCCAAACTTGATGATTCTGTGACCTGTCATCACTGTTGCCAGAAT
>NW_020958645.1:7998-9627 GCF_003031625.1 Empidonax traillii | reverse complement strand
GCTGCCCTCCTGGGCAACGGCCTCATCCTCAGCGCCGTAGCCTGCGACCAGCACCTGCACACCCCCAGGGACTTCTTCCTGCTGCACCTCTCCCTCACAGACCTGGGCTGCATCTGCACCACTGTGCCCAAAGCCATGCACAACTCCCTCTGGGGCACCACAACCATCTCCTACATAGGATGTGCTGCACAGACCTTTTTCTTTATGTTCTTCATCTCCACAGAGTTTTCCCTCCTGACCATCATGTGCTACGACCGCTACGTGGCCATCTGCAAACCCCTGCACTACGGGACCCTCCTGGGCAGCAGAGCTTGTGCCCACATGGCAGCAGCTGCCTGGGCCAGTGTGTTTCTCTATTCTCTGCTGCACACAGCCAATACATTTTCCCTGCCCCTGTGCCAGGGCAATGCCCTGGGCCAGTTCTTCTGTGAAATCCCACAGATCCTCAAGCTCTCCTGCTCACACTCAGGCTATCTCAGCGAACTGGGACTTCTTGGGGTTAGTGCCTGTTTAGCATTTGGCTGTTTTGTTTTCATGGTTTTCTCCTATGTGCAGATCTTCAGGGCTGTGCTGAGGATCCCCTCTGAGCAGGGACGGCACAAAGCCTTTTCCACGTGCCTCCCTCACCTGATCGTGGTCTCCCTGTTTGTCAGCACTGGCATATTTTCCTACCTCAAGCCCCCCTCCATCTCCTCCTCATCCCTGGATCTGGCCCTGTCAGTTCTGTACTCGGTGGTTCCTCCAACCCTGAACCCCCTCATCTACAGCCTGAGGAACCAGGAGCTCAGGGATGCCCTGAGGAAAACGATAACTGGATGCTTTTCAGGAGCAATAAGATGCCTGTCTTTTGGTGTGTAGCATTCAGAACGGGACTCCTTAATGACCCAGTCTTTCTGCTCAGGTTTTCCTGGAGGTCATCGGGTCCTTCTTGCAATAATTTTCTGTACAATGAGATACAATTATGTATCTGCCTTCTAATTTAGTGTCTACTCATTGAATTTTACCCAAAGATGTATAAATGATGCATGGTGCTCTCTGAGTATTTAAACAAAATAAAGGATCCTACAGTGCCTTCTTTGTCCAAGACCCTTCTTCTCAGCTGTTCCTAAAGGACAGCACACTGCAGGACAGGGGGGATTTGCAAAGGGCAAGGGGACAAGAATCCCAGCACAGCAGCACTGCCAGGGAGCAGCACAGCTTGGGCTTTGCAGAGCTGCTCTTTCCACTCCCACACTGTCCTCCTGAGCCCTTTTCTGGCTGCAAGGCCTGAGTGCTCTCTGAGCACAGTCCTGGGGGTGGGAGCCCTTTGAGCACAGGCAGGGACAGGCACTGGGAACTTGTGAAGCAGAGCTGGGCTCCCTGACAGCATCTCCAGGATGCTGTGGAATCTTCTGAGGCCACTGCATGGACTGGGTCACTTCTTCTGTGCCCTTGCTGCATGGCTGGAACTCTCCTGCAGTGACCCCAGGACACTCCTGCTCTTTGCATTGCCAGCCTGATTTGGAAATCCAGTCTTGCCCTGCTGTTGCCAGGGACATGCTGGGAGTGCTTCAGAGCTGCCATCCTGGGGCAGCTCCTGCCCAGCGTGGGCAGGCACAAGGTCTCTCCCCCTGCTCCTCTCCCCTCAGC
>NW_020958645.1:0-1993 GCF_003031625.1 Empidonax traillii | reverse complement strand
AGCACCCCTGGGTGTGGACTCATCTGCAAAGGGGCCGTGGAGCACAGCTTGGAGGAAGGGGCCACAATCAAAGGCCATCATCTTCAGCTCGCCAGCGTCCCGGTCAACCAAGAGCTTGATGTCCTTGGTGCCGTCCTTCATGTCTCCAGCAGCAGGCCCACCTGGCACAGCTTCTCCAGAGGCCCCTTCTCCTTCCCTGTGGGCGAGACCAGGCTGTCAGCGTTCTGCTGAGGGCCCCAGCTGTCTGTGAGGTGGGACGAGCAAAGCCAGGTTAGATGGTGGCCACCAGCGCCTGGGAGACCAGCCAGGCTCTGCAGCCCAGCTCCAGCACAAAGAGGGGCATGTTCCCAGGGGATGATCCCCTCCTGGTGCTATGTGCAGGACAAAAAAGTTTGGTTTTCTTTGCTTCTTGTCGCCAAGAAATGTGTGGAGGTGTTACTTGCCAGGCCCCTGGATCAAACGGAGCACGTGGATCTCTCCCGTCTCCTAGGGCAGCTGAACACCCTGCACCCAAGGATGGCAGAATAGGTCTTCCAACAATGGCCTGTCCGAGGGGAGGGTGGACAAACAGCACGTGATAAGGTGCTGGCACCATGGGGGGAGAAACCAGAAATGGCTGGTCAGTTGGAGAAGGATCCTGTCCCCTTTGTCCCGCTGTCCACGTGCCCAGGCTGTGCTGGCTGTGCTCAGAGCTGTGCCCACACTTCCCGATCCATGCTCCATTTTGGAGGAGAGCAGGATGGCAGGACACAGGCCACCTCCTCCAGGCAACGCTGGGACAGAAACAGCTTCAAGAGCAGGATCCTCGTGAGCTCCCTGCCCTCTCCCAACACCGGTATTGTCCCCCGGCCACTAAGATTGGTATCCACCTCGAGAGACCCGTCGTGGGAACGGGAGCTGGCCCCAGATGGTGCTCCTGCCTTTCCAGAAAGGGTGCTGCCCGCAGACCATCTGGTAGAGCAGGATGCCCAGGGACCAGATTGTTGCTGCCTTGCCGTGGTAGCTTTTGAGCCAGATCCACTCTGGTGGGCTGTACAACGGTGTTCCTACGGAATACAGATGGAGTTCAGCAGGTGGGTGCTGCCTGCTCCCAGAGCCTCGCCCCAGCGTCCCTGGGAATGTGGGGCCTGCCCCAGAGGCACACGGTGTGACCCACTGCCTTCTCGCCGGCACCTGATTCGTTCCCCAACTCTGGCTTGTAGAAGAAGCCACTGGTGTCCAAGAGGGCAGTGGAAGCCCTGGGAAGGCCCAACCATTCCATGCAAGGGAAAAACCCACCCAGTGTGGGGAAAAGCCATGCTTTCTCCCTGTCCCACTGCACTGCCCCCAACAAGTAATCATAAGGCAAGACAAATAAGGCGAGCAGAGCAGCCCAAGCCCTTCCTTGCCTGCACCCCAAGCCAGCTGGTGCACAGGTTCTGACCCCCTTCTCTGCTGCCCTCAGGGGTGGTTTTGTCAGGCTGGCTCCCCCCCTGTCCCAGACCCAGGCCAGGACAGGGCAGGTGGCACAGGCTGTCGGCAAGGCTGGGACCTGTCTCACGATAACCCCCCAGCCCCGTCCAAAAGCAACTTGGCTGAAGAACTAATCCTGTTCCCCTTCAGCAAAAGGGGCAATCTGCAGTGCCACACCCGCGATGCCCGGGACCAGGAGAATCCCCCGGCTGTGGGCTCACCTGCAAGCTGGGTGTAGGCCGTGTCCTGAAGGAACGTGCCACATCCAAAGTCAATGAGCTTCGCCTCGCCGGTGGTCAGGTCGAGGACGATGTTCTGGGGCTTGATGTCCCGGTGCAGGATGCCGCAGCTGCTGCAGTGCCGCACGGCCTTCAGCACCTGGCGGAACAGCCCCCACGCCATCTCCTCCGGCAGGAACCTCCACGCTGTGATTAAGTGAGAGAGGTCCTGAGAGCGCTCCGGACGCTCCATCACCAACAAGAAACTGCTGGGGAGCTCAAACCACTCCAGGAGCTGGATGTCACCGCAAAACCCATTGGAC
>NW_020958644.1:11524-12942 GCF_003031625.1 Empidonax traillii | reverse complement strand
CAGACACCAATGTGGTGGGTGGTAAAATGGCGTTTATTAGTTTGTAACATGGCCTTTTATAAGGTTTAGTTACATTGTCACTTCCGTCTGCTTACGTTATCTCTTAGCTACTATTGGCTATCAGGCATTGGAGGGGGACGGTCCCTGTCTTTCCGTACATCCCGAAATCTTCCGAACGCCAGACCCTGTCTACCCACAGGCCACGGCAGAGCTCGATGATGAAAATGGTGTCTACATTCTATATCGTACCGATGGGAGCCTCTTCAACCTAAGGCGACTGAAGGCCCACACTAAGACCTTAAATCATCTTGTCCATGAGCTGCTTTATGATGATGACGACTCCCTCGTCACCCACACAGAAGTAGCTCTGCAGCGTTTAACATCCTGCTTTGCAGAGGCTGCTGAGCTTTTTGGGCTGGAAGTCAGCTTGAAGAAGACAGAAGTTTTATATCAGTCTGCACCTCAGGAAGTCTCCCATCATCCCCATATCACCATTGGTGAAACAGAGCTCAAATCAGTCCAACAGTTTAATTACCTGGGAAGCATCATCTCCTCAGACGGTAAGATTGATGCTGAAATTGACAACAGGTTAGCAAAGGCATACAGAGCTTTTGGTGAACTCCATAAAAGAGTGTGGCAAAACAAACACCTGAAGAAAGGTACAAAGATCAGCATTTACAGAGCCATTGTACTGTCTAATCTTTTATATGGTTCTGAATCCTGGGTCATTTACCGGCACCACTTGCGTCTCTTAGAACGCTTCCATCAGCGCTGCCTCCGTACAATCCTCAACATCCACTGGACTGACTGTGTGTCCAACACGTCTGTCCTTGAACAGGCAGCAGTCCCAAGCACTGAGGCCATGCTGCTGAGAACACAGCTGTGCTGGGCAGGGCACATCTCCAGGATGCAGGACCATTGCCTCCCTAAGATCGTGCTCTGTGGGGAACTTGCCACTGGCTGCAGTGAGAGAGGAGCCCCGAAGAGGAGCTACAAGGACTGCCTGAAGCAATCCTTCAGCCTTGGCCATGTTGATCACCACCATTGGTCTACCGTGACCTCCAGTCGGGAGGCCTGGAGACACACCATCTCTAACGCTGCTGCTGCTTTTGAGAACACACGCAGGATCACTCTGGAGGAGAAAAGACAACGCAGAAAGAATCACATCTCGTCGATATCACCTGGGGAGTCTTTCTGCTGCACCTTCTGCAACCGGACTTGTCTATCTCGCATTGGCCTTTTTAGCCATCAGCGCGCTTGTAGCAAGTGTGGGTAGAGCCCTTCTCAAATCTTCATTCGCGAAGCCCAGCCACGATGATATCTGATTCTATTTATGTAGTGTAAATGTGTGTGTGTATATGCATATAGTTGATAATTGTAAATGTTAACATGAGGAAAAAAAGGGAATAGCCTATAGG
>NW_020958644.1:7933-9282 GCF_003031625.1 Empidonax traillii | reverse complement strand
TTGGAGGGCACGATTGCACAAACCTCTTCAAAACTCAAAGTCAAAGGAAAAGGCAAAGAACCTTTACAAACCTGTAGTATTTTGAAGCTTTAACAAGCCCCTCTGAGGGCCATTCCTGACAAAGGCTCTCAAGGGACTCCTTAGAGCAGATAATTGGAGGCCAGGACTGAACAAACCTCTCAAAGACTCAGTGTCAAAAAGAAGTGTCTTAATAAATATATCTTGAGTGCCTTGAAGCATCAATGAGCCCCACTGAGTGTCACAACTGATTGATAATCCCAAGGGACTCATAAGAGCAGATAATTGGAGGTCATGACTGATAGAACCTCTCAAAGATACACTTTCAAAAGGAAAAGTTCCTTCAAAACCCTTGAGTACCTTGAAGCATTAATGAGCCCCAAAGATTGTCACTACTGACAAAGTCTCTCCAGGGACTAATTAAAGTAGATAATTTAAGAACATGATTGCACAAACCTCTTCAAAACTCAGAATCAAAAGAAAAGGCAAAGTATCTTAACAAACCTGTAGTACCTTGAAGCTTTAACAAGCCCCTCTGAGGGCCATTCCTGACAAAGGCTCTCAAGGGACTCATTAGAGCAGATAATTGGAGGCCATAACTAAAAAAAACTTCACAGAGACTCAGTGTCAAAAGGAAGTCTCTTAATAAACCTGGAGTACCTTGAAGCATTAATGAGCCCCACTGAGTGTCACAATTGACAGAGAATCCCAAGGGACTCCTTAGAGCAGATAACTGGAGGCCATGACTGAACAAATCTCTCAGAGACTCACTGTCAAAAAGAAATATCTTAATAAACCCTGAGTGCCTTGAAGCATTAATGAGCTACAGTGAGTGTCCCAACTGACAGAGTCTCTCAGGGGACTCATTAAAGCAGATAATTAGAGGCCATGATTGCACTGACCTTTCAGAGACTCAGTATCAAAAAGAAGTGTCTTAATAAACCCTGAGTGCCTTGAAGCATCAATGACCCACTGAGGGTTGTCACTGTCTGGGGCTCTCAAGGGACTCGTTACAGCAGATAATTGGAGGCCATGGCTGCACAAACCTCTCAGAGATGCAGAACCAAAAGCAAACCCCCAATTGCTCTGAAAATCCTGCAGGCCCTTGAAGCCTTAAGGAACCCCCCGAGGGCCCCTCCTGCCAAAGCCTCCCCAGGGACTCTGCAGCAGCTCCTTGGAGGCCCTGAGTGCAGGGAGCCAAAGGCTCTGGGCAGCAGCTCAGCTGCTGAGAAAAGCCTGGCTGGCTTTGGGGAAGTTTCCTTCCTTTTCAGGCTTCCTCCAGCTTTGGGAAACGCTGCCTGGCACATTGGCACCACCTAAGAAGGGCTCTG
>NW_020958644.1:0-1756 GCF_003031625.1 Empidonax traillii | reverse complement strand
CACCACAAGACACTTTCCTTTGTCTGCCTGCACTCCTGGCCTGCAAGGATCTGCTCTCAGGAGTCCCTGGGGAGGCTTTGGCAGTGCCTGCCCTCAGTGGGGCCCAGCAATGCTTCAAGGCACTGGCAGTTTGGCTTCTGACTTCTTGAGCAGCTTCTTCAATCTTCTCTCAGTACCTCAGGATGATGGGCTTGTCTCTAAACACACTGTGGGGCTCCTTAAAATACAGACAAACAAATTATTTCCCTTCCTTTAATTATCTTTGTGTTTTCAATTCTTCAGCAACTAATTGGAGTTGTTTTGTAGTTTAGTTAATGAGGAAGATTTTAAAGTGGAAGTCACAGAAATATAATATTTCCATGACAGGGAATGATTTCTACAGAACCTTGGGATGCAAGGGTCAGAGTGCAAAGGATTTGGACACAAAGTAAAGGGGGCAAAAGAGGTTAGTAGCACTTAAACATTGATCAGCTTTCAGCATTTTCAACATTCCCTTTTCACAGGGATTCAGTAGCATTTACTGCAATTGAACAGGGACTGAATTATAGATTCCCAATAACAACACTCACACCACAGTCAATTCACACCCACACCCAGGCAGAGATGTGTGGACACATCAGGATCTGGGGTTTGGCTTCTGACTCCTTGAGCAACTTCTTCAGTCTTCTCTCAGTACCTCAGGATGATGGACTTGTCTCTAAACACACTGTGGGGCTCATTAAAATACAGACAAACAAAATATTTTTTCTTGCTTTTACTGTCTTCATGTCCTAATGTCTTCAACAACTTATTGGAGTTTTATTGTAGTTTAGCTGAAGAGGAAAATTTCAAAGAGCAGCTCTGAAAGACTATCTATTTTTTTTATGAAAGGGAATGATTTACACAGAGTCTTGGGATGTAACAGGGTCAGGGTGCAAAGGGTTTGGATCCAAAGATAAGGGGGCAAAAGACATTAGTAGCATTTAATCATTGACCAACTTAACAGTTATCAAGGGATTCAGTAGCATTTACTACAAATGAACAGAGACTGAATTATAGATTCAAAAAACAACACTCACACCACAGTCAATTTTGGTATCTCAGATCTTTTTGAGTTTTTTACTTTTGTAGATTTTAGAACTAGTTGTGTAGTGAATATATTTTAATGTAGCTGTATTATATCCCTAACCCTTAACAGAGTAGTTACACATACCCAACCCCACTACCGCATTCCATATGAATCCCTCTAGACTCCATTTTTAGTCTTCATTTCAAGGTAGAACTGTAGAAAAACATCCCAAGGCCTTGACCAGAAGACATCACCCAGACACACTGACCTTCCAGGCAGAACTCTTTAGGAACTCCCAGGATTGTGTGTGCTGTGAAGAAGATGAAGATGAGGAAGAAGGGGTCCCAAAGGCACCAAACCCAGTTCCTGAAGGGGTGTGTCAGGGGGCAGAATGGGGCAGAACCAGGGCTGCATAAACCTGGGATTGGATGGACCTTATTATAAAATCCTAAAACCCCTGTCTGGGGGGGCACACATGGTATGTGTTTCTCTAGGCCTAACAACTCATAAAAGGACCAGGTCTCTTTATCTTATCTCCTCCCTAAATTGGCCTGGAGTCTTTTTCTCCATGGTCTCTTAAGGCAACATTTTGTGGTTTTGCTCTGGCTCAATTTGCTCTCACCCCACACCCAATTACTGTAAGTTGAGAGAAGGTTTATGCAGACAAAGGAGACCTGATTTGGGAAAATAATATGAACATTTCTTACT
>NW_020958643.1:8987-12942 GCF_003031625.1 Empidonax traillii | reverse complement strand
CTCTTTCCCCCTTTTCTTTGTTTCACGCCGTCCGTCTTCGGGTCCTCCGTCGCTGCCGTCCCAGGAGAGGGCACAGGTCTTTGGACCGCTGAAATCAGCGGGGCGCGCCTTCCAGGTTCGCTGGACCCCCACCTGGACTGGCGGACATTGGATCCCGGACGAGCCCCCAAATTGTGAGAAATATCTCAAATTAAAATTTGAAGACGGCCAAATAAAGTGAAACAAAGAACTTTTATTTTCAGCGCGCGCTGGGTGCGGTCAGGTTTGCCTCGTGCCAGGGCCTGAGAACACATCGAGATGGGGGGGGGCAGTTCTTTTAAGGTCTCTCAATTTGCATAACTGTTCCCTTGTCCCTCCCATGCTCAGCTCTGCTCTGCTTTCTTTCTTCCGTAAAAGGCAATATAGCCTTTTCTTGAGCCCGATTGGTTCTCTCAGGGCAGGCTCACACTTCTCTTTTCCAGTCCATTGGTTGTTTTAACCAACCTATCAGATTGTTTCCCTGTCCCGGCCGCATGGTCCCTTGGCAATGAACCCTGGCTGGTCTCATTGCCTTACAGGCTTCCCGGTTCGCCTTCACACAGCAATAGCAAACAACAGTAACATGATTATAACTATTAACAGGTCGTGGCTGTAACAGAACTGCAGCCACAGGAACTGCAGAACACCCCTGATCACACACACAAAAAACTTCCCACCACCAGGAAATTATGGAAACCCTGCTTGTAATAAAACCGCTTCATTCATTTCTCACAGAGTGATTTACACAGAGCCTTGGGATATGTAATAAATCGGTAGTAGTAGTTTAAATTTACTCATCAAATTAGTAGTAATAGTTTACTACTTAAATTGTATTATTGTTATATTCCTATATACATATATATGTTATTAAACTATAAATTCATGAATCTGTCAGCATTATAAGTTGATGATCACGCAGCTTGCAATTCTTAAACTGAAAAGACACATTATTATGCCTGGCTGAATCTTACTTTTATAAAAAGCTCATTGTAACCAGGCCTCAAAGACTAAAAACTAATTAAAACTATGGACAGGAAAGCACCTAGCAACTAAAACAGGCCTGCAGAGAAACCAACCAGAACCAGACCTGCAAACTCAGATCCAATAGAAGGATAACAAATGACTATGGGAGGGGAACTGATAAGGGAATAAAAGTTACTGTTTTTTCCTACTGTGCTTGCGTACAGTGAGTGAAGCAGGGATCTCCCCGGCCACCCAGTGCGCTGTTTTGCTTATTTGCCTTTTCTATAAATCTTCAAAAAATTTTATTACTATATTTCAGCTCAGTTTCATTTTACTTATAACAGCATATAAGAGGGTCAGGGTGCAAAGGATTTGAACAGAAAGATAAGGGGACAAAAGAGATTAGTAGCATTTAATAATTGACCAACTTCACAGTTAGCAAGTGATTCAATATAATTTGTGCAATTGAACTGTGACTATATTATGGATTCCCAGTAACAACACTCACACCACAGTCAATTCACACCCACACCCAGGCAGAGATGTGTGGACACATCAGGATCTGGGTGTGTAAAGGTCCCTCTCCAAAATTCTCCCTGTTCTGAGAGAAACCCTCTCACACATCCCTTTGTGTTTCCCACCAGACAGGGGTCACAGCTGGAGGAGTGTTTGTTGAGGGGGATCAGAATTGTCCTTGGCATCAGCGATGCTCTTTGGAGTGTTGCAAACTGGAGGGTTCCAGTCATGGTTTTGCTGGTTCTTAGAAACTCACCAGGAATTTTTTTCCCTCCCCTCTGCCCACTGCATGCAGAGCTGTTAGCTGGGCTACTTAAGGAGCAGAAAAGAAGCTGTTTTCTTGTTAAGGGCTCAGAATCTTGTCTCCTGGGAAACAGGGGTGAGGAGGTCAGGCTTTCTGCTGAGGCTGGAACAAGGTTGGAGGAGAGCTCGATGTTGTTTTTTTGTTCTCAGCCTGGTTGCCTGCTGTGGATTCTGCTTGGATTTTCATCAGAGAGGAACTATTTTAGAAAGTTGTTTTTTTTTTTTTCCTTCTCCCCATTTCTGCTGATTTCTTTTCTTAGCAGTGCTCCTTGTGCACATCAAAGGGAGAAGGAAAACTAAACTGCATGGTTCGACCAGCAGAACAGAGTGAGGGTTTTTTCCCATTTTAGAGGACTTTTGTTTGTTTGTTTGTTTGTTTTGTTTTGTTTTGTTTTTTTTCTCCCCCCTCTCTCTCTCCCCTTTTCCCAGTGTGGGTGGGGAAGGGGAGGGAAACCCATTTTCGGTTTCTCCAACACACCCCAGAGGGTGTTACCCCCACGTGGCAATGACCAGTGATTCCACAGCGCCCCCTGCTGGCCATCATAAAGAACTGCAGGTTCGGCATTTCCAGTGATCCAACAGTGCCCCCTGGTGACTGGCACAGGACACTACAAGCTCTGCATCTCCAGTGACCCAACGGCACCCTCTGTTGCCTGTGGTTAGAATTGCACCAAAGGGCACAAACTGAGCTGTTGACTTTTCGTTCTTTGCTTGTTTATTGGTTTGTTTTGAGGGGGATTTTTGGTGGGTATAGGAGTATTGTTTGGTTGTTTTACTTGTTTTCTTTCATTGTTTCTGCCAATACACACATATCTTTTAATAAAGGGCTGTTATTTTTCCTTTTCCATAATTTGTTTTCGTTCAACTGGAGCCTCCTAATTTTAGAGTTTTAATTGCTTACAGGGAGGAGTTTCGGTCTTTTCTCCTAACTCATCCTCAGAAAAACACCTGTGTCTCTTTTAAACTGGGACAGGAGCCCTGCACTGAACTTGCTGGTGAGACTCCCAAAATTGAATATGGTCAAACATTTTTCCCAGACAAAAGGTGGCAGGACAGAAAGCTCTTGCTGCCCGTGGAGTGCCCAGGTGTCTCACCAACTGAACCTCAAAGCCAAAGGTTACAGGCTTTCTTTCCTGGGGGAAAGGCCATAACATCACAAAGGGGCCCATGGCAGATGGGTGGGGCTGCACTTTGACATTTTGTAACATTGGTGCTTTCATTTCCAGGGGCTATTCCAGAATGGAGAGGATGGACTGTGACATCACAAAGGTACCCAGGACACACAAGTAGGGCTGCATTTCGGGGTTTTGGGACATTGGCTTTTTGGTTGCCAGGGGCTATTCCAGAATGGAGAGGATGGGCTGTGACATCACAAAGGGGTCTTTGGAACACAGATAGGGTTGAACTGTCACATGGTAGGAGCTTAGGTTTTTGGTATCCACAGGCTATTCCAGAATGGACAGGATAGGCCGTGACATAAAAAAAGGGCTCAAAGTACATGGGTTGGTCGTGTCTACTGGTGTGGGGTGTTGGTTCTTTGCTTGCCAAGGCCTATTCTGGAATGGAGAGGATAGGCTGCGACAAGTAGTGCCCGTCAGAACTGCAAAGATGGACCCATAAGAATCCTGCATGAGGAGATTCTCTGCTCTGCCCTGCACACCCCAGTGCTGGGGTCAAAACTCAGCCTCTCCACTTCCTTCTCCTAAGGGACTTGTTCTTAGACATCCCCTCCCTACAGTCATTTCAAAAGCCCTCCTGGCAATTCCCAAGCCTGTACCCGGCTCTCATCCCCTCTCTGGCTCAGAGCCCTCCACTTATCTTGCAGAGAGCTGGGCCTGTCCATCCACCTTCCAAAAGCAGATCCAGTGGGCTGGCTCAGGGGTTCCTGCAGTCCCTGGGTTCTTCTCTTCCTCAGCTCCAAGAAAGGAAACCCAAATCAATGCATGACTTGAGCAGTGTTGAGGACATTGTAATGCAATGGTTAAAGGAAAAGGGACGTGACCAAGAGGAGTCGGTCTCTTGGGAAAGATATTGGGAGTAGCAAATGCAAGGTTAAAATGAGCTAATGGTGATAACTGGACATCTGGTGTTCTTCCTTGGTGGTCAAAGAAGAAACAAAGTGATCAAAGGAGAAACAAAGGGACATTAAGCTTGA
>NW_020958643.1:5346-6481 GCF_003031625.1 Empidonax traillii | reverse complement strand
AGCACTGTCTCAATTTATAAAGAAAACGGGGGAGCACAGGATACTGGAGTGGCTGTCACCACCATTACAAAGTGCAAAAACACTGGTCACAAAATTGGAACAAATCGCAGCAATTATAAAGAAAGGCCGTTTGAGAATTCAAGCTGTTTCCGGAACAGAACCTGAAGCAATATATCTGCCCATGAAACATGAGACATTAGATTGGTATCTAATCAACTCTACAGATTTGCAGGAAGCATTGCTACAAATAGGAGCTGCTATACGAACAGGCCCAATCGTGCCAAAAGGACTGCAGTGGCTAAGTCAATGGTCCTGGGTAACAAAGCCCTTACGATCAGAGCATCCAATAACAAATGCCAGAACTGTCTTTACAGATGCAGGAAAGAAATCTCGACGTGCTGCCGTGGTATGGAAACAAGAACAGCAATGGGAATCAAAAATACTGGATGCAGAAGTGGATGACAACTTGCAGACCTTGGAACTTACAGCTGTGTGTTGGGCTCTATGCCACCTCTCTGAACCACTAAACATTGTCACTGATTCCCTGTATGTGGCAGGAGTAGCTCAACGCATTGAAGATACCAGTATTAAGGAAGTCCAGAATCCTAGGCTCTACCAATTGCTATTACAGCTAAAAAGAGCAGTGAGACTGCGTAATCATCCGTACTGTGTACTGCACATCCGTAGTCACAAATGGGATGTTGACCTAGGCGAAGGAAATGCAGTAGCAGATAAATTAGTAGCAGCAGTTCAAGTCGACACCTTTAGTACAGCCAGAGAGGCGCATGAAAATTTTCATCATAATGCTCGAGGCCTCATGAGACAATTCGGCCTAAAGATAGGGGAGGCCAGAGCAATTGTTAGGGCCTGTCCAACGTGTAGCAAGCACAATGGAGGAACAGGAATCGGTATAGGAGTAAACCCTAGGGGTCTAGGGCCAAACCATATATGGCAGATGGATGTAACCCATTTTTCAGAGTTTGGAAGACTTAAATACATTCATGTCACAGTAGATACGTATAGCAAATACATATGGGCAACTGCGCAAGCAGGGGAAAAATCCCTCCATGTCATTAGACACCTTACATGTTGTTTTGCAGTCATGGGAGTACCAGAAAAAATCAAGACAGACAAC
>NW_020958643.1:0-1976 GCF_003031625.1 Empidonax traillii | reverse complement strand
AGTACCTAAATGCTTTAGATGCCAATAGACTTATAGCAAAATAGATATAATACAGCCAATCAGCAGCTTAAGTTTTGCAATATGCATGAGCTAATTATGTACCACATATAAGCCTTCTGATTATTGCCAATAAACGAGTTCTCGATGAACCAATGTGATAAGGTGGTCGAGTTCTTCCTTTTCCAACAGAGCAGCACATCGACCAAACCCCAACCATTCCCACACTCACCATCTCAGTCCAATTGTGGTGTTTTGTTGTTTGGTTAACATATCCTTGAGTGTTTGATGAGCACGCTCTAGCACTGCTTGACCAGTGGGGGAGTGGGGGATCCCTGTGACATGGGAGATGCCCCACATGTTGGAAAACTCTTTCAAAGAGTGAGAAGTGTATGCTGGTCCATTATCTGTTTTTATTGTTTTGGGGATGCCAAGGACTGATATTGCAGATAGAAGGTGTTTGTTGACATCTTGGGCCTTCTCTCCTGCATGTGCTGCTGCTGCAATGGCACCAGAACATGTGTCAATGGACACATGGATGTATTTTAATTTTCCAAATGGTGAATAATGTGTTATGCCTGACTGCCAGATGTCCAGTGGGTTAAGTCCATGAGGGTTTATCCCCTCAGCTGGTAAAGGAGCAAGTCTCTGGTAGACAGGGAATGTGGAAATAATTTCTCTGGCTCGAGATAGTGTAAAGTGGAATGTTCTTTTGAGGGATTTTGCATTTTGGTGAAAAAAGCTGTGAGGTAGCTTTGCTTTTTTGAAATTGTTTGGAACTACTGCAGTTTGGGCAAGGTGCCCTGTATCAACTATTTGATCTGCCTCATGATTTCCTGCTGGGATGGGCCCTGGGAGAGAAGTGTGAGAATGAATGTGGATTATGTGGAATTTGTGTTTACGATGACTAATTTCATACAGTAATGATTTGAACACATGAGCTAATTGTAATTGGAGATCTCTCTTATGTATGAATTCTCAATTCATCAGACTGCTCCAACAACAGAGGCTGAATGGGAAACAGTGTTTAAAGGCTCTGGAAATAGTGTAAATGCAGGTATGACTGCAGAGAGCTCTGCTATCTGAGAGGAACCTCTTACCTTGTGTGTGTCATATTCCCATTTTCCTGCTCTGAGCCAGGTGACTGCTGCCTTAGACGTTCTGCCAGAACCATCTGTGAGCACAGTTCTAGCACTTGTTTGTGGAACAGGAGAATAGTTGTGTGTTAGCTCTGGCTGAGTAAGGGCCAGCAGCTGCAAAAAAGGAATAGATGGAAGGTGAACTGAAAATTGACCCCTGTAATCAGCAATGGCTAACTGAAAACCAGAGCTATGAATCTGCAATTGAGTTAGTTGGGCAGTAGACAGAGGAACACAAATAATATCTGGATCCCTCCCCAAGAGTTCCCAAAACCGCAATCTGCTTTTGTGGCAGACTTTGGAGAGTTTCTCAGGATATGTAGTAATGGGTTTGGAAAACTGCAAGCTTAAAAACCCATTCCCATAACAGAAAGTCTTTGCCTTTTACATCTAATTGTCCTATTACAGCAGAAGGTTCTTTGATACCTTTAAAAATTACTTTAAAAAGAGGTAAATCCCACACTTTTCTTTGAGAGGAACTAAGTCTTTGATTTATTTCCTTTAATACTGCCAGGGTTGCCGGTGTTAAGCGTCGAGGGCAGGTTAAGTCTGGCTCCCCTTTCAGGAGCTGAAAGAGCGGTTTCAGGGAGTCTGTTGTTACACCTAACAGAGGCCTAATCCATTTGATTAAGCCGAGTTGCGACTGCAAATCATTTAAGGTGTGGATGTCAGTGGGTAAAGTAACAGTCTGGGGCTGAATAGTGGTGTTCTTAATTTGAAATCCAAGGTGTTTCCATGGAACTGTCACTTGTCCTTTCCCCGGTGCAATTTCAGACCATGTGTCAATAGTGCAGTTTTCACAGACAAATGCACTTGCAGGAGTTGTCCCTCGGATTGCGC
>NW_020958642.1:11583-12950 GCF_003031625.1 Empidonax traillii | reverse complement strand
AAAAATATGCGTTTTGTCCACTAAGAAAATGGGTAGAACAGCGTTTGGTGTTACTCCAAGCCTGTAAGGTCTGATTCATAATAGTTTCATTAACATTAGTGTAATTTTTCCAATCATTCCAATCGAAGAATGGATAGCCAACTAGACATGTTCGAAAAGGATCAGTTGCCGATTGTAGTGATAAACAAAAATCTGTTACTCCAGATTGATTGGCCCATGTTACCCACATGTTGGTGCGTTGATCAATTCTTGTTATTGCTATTACTCCATAAGTGGGAAAAAGGAGCAATAAGTGTAACTGCATGTTTTCATCTAGTACAAGCGGAAACCTTTGCAATATGTTGTTAAAATATGAGAGTCTTGTAGTCTCCACACAGTATCAACCCAAAATTCTACTTCTAAGCGTTGTAGCCCTAAATAAAGTTGTTCAGCTGATTCAAAGGTAGCAAGCAATTGTTCTATCTGAGCTACTGAAGGTTGCGCTATACCTGTAGCTAAAGCAAGCGTGGATGAGCGAAGAAAGGTAATGGTATGTTTACACCTAGGACACGCCCAAGTGCGCAACCATTTCCTTGATAATCTAAGCACTCTTTTACAATACCCACAATAGAATTTTACCACAGCATGGCAATTTAACCTTGTGCACATAGGACAGGGAGTAGAGTCTCTTGGTCCTTGGTCTACAAGGTCACGAAGGCTTTGTATGATAACGTTGAGATTATACCCGGAAAAAGGTGCCCTCGGCAGCTGTCCTCTGATCACCGAAGGTAGTAGCAGTAGAATCGGAACGATGGTGAGCCGTAGCTTCTCTTCTAGGCGAGCCTTTTCTTCCGCTGTAGGGCGGTGAATTAGCCGCTGGAAATGCTGCAAACGCTCTTCTGCTTCATTCCTTTGCTCTCTATCTGCCAGACAACATAAAAACCTTACAGTGTATTTGTCTCAAGTGCGGGCTTTACCCACTTTGTTGGCACCCAAAGGGTCCCTTTCTGATCAGAGACACACACATATCCTCTACCCCAGTAGATAACTTCTGCAGGTCCTTCCCATATTCCTGTTTGAGGGTTTCTATATAGTACTTTTGCTTTTTGCTGTTGCTCTGTTCTTGACTCTGACTGTACACTGTGTTTTACACTAGGGGGTTTCTGGTCCTCTCCAAAGATGCATAAATGGTTTAATGTGAACAGTGACTTTGAGAGTCTTTCTTGGGGATCAGTGACTGAATGGTGTTTGGCCAGGTACCTTTTCAGAGTTTGGTTAGCTCTTTCAACTATGGCCTGACCTGTAGGGGAGTGAGGAATGCCTGTCACATGTGCTACATTCCACTTTTTGAGAAAGCTGGCAACTTTATTACTTGAATATGCAGGACC
>NW_020958642.1:3448-4864 GCF_003031625.1 Empidonax traillii | reverse complement strand
GCCCCATTCTGCCCCCTGACACACCCCTTCAGGAACTGGGTTTGGTGCCTTTGGGACCCCTTCTTCCTCATCTTCATCTTCTTCACAGCACACACAATCCTGGGAGTTCCTAAAGAGTTCTGCCTAGAAGGTCACTGTGTCTGGCTGATATCTTCTGGTCCAGGTCCTGGGATGTTTTTCTACAATTCTCCCTTGAAAAGAAGACTAAAAATGGAGTTTAGAGGGATTGATATGGAATGGGGTAGTAGGGTTGGGTATGTGTAACTACTCTGTTAAGTGTAAGGGATATAATACAGCTACATTAAAATATATTCACTACACAACTAGTTCTAAAATCTACAAAAGGTAAAAAAAAAAAAAAACAACCAAAACCAAAAGGTCTGAGACATCAGTATGAATTGACTGTTTTTATTGTGAATCTATAATTCAGTCTCTGTTCAATTGTAGTAAATGCTACTAAATCCCTTGATAACTGTTAAGTTGGTCAGTGATTAAATGCTACTAATCTCTTTTGCCCCCTTATCTTTGGAACCAAACCCTTTACACCCTGACCCTGTTGCATCCCAAGGCTCTGTGTGAATCATTCCCTTTCATAAAAAAAAATAGCTATTCTTTGGGAGCTGCTTTTGAAATTTTCCTCTTTTGCTAAACTACAAAACAACTCCAATTTGTTGTTGAAGACATTATGACATGAAGACAGTAAAAAAAAAAAAAAAGAAAAAATATTTGTTTGTCTGTATTTTAATGAGCCCCACAGTGTGTTTAGAGGCAAGTCCATCATCCTGAGGTACTGAGAGAAGTCAGAAGCCAAACCCCAGTTCCTGATGTGTCCACACATCTCTGCCTGGCTGTGGGTGTGAATTGACTGTGGTGTGAGTGTTGTTCTTGGGAATCTATAATTCAGTTCCTGTTCAATTGTAGTAAATGCTACTGAATCCCTGTGAAAAGGGAATGTTGAAAATGTTCAAAGTTGATCAACGATTAGGTGCTACTAATCTCTTTTGCCCCCTTTACTTTGTGTCCAAATCCTTTGCACTCTGACCCTTTTCCATCCCAAGGCTCTGTAGAAATCATTCCCTGTCATAGAAAAATTATATTTTTGTGACTTCCCCTTTAAAATCTTCCTCATTAGCTAAACTACATAACAACTCCATATAGTCGATGAAGAATTGAAAACAAGAAGATAATTAAAGGAAAGAAAATAATTTGTTTGTCTGTATTTTAATGAGCCCCACAGTGTGTTTAGAGACAAATCCATCATCCTGAGGTACTGAGAGAAGATTGAAGAAGCTGCTCAAGAAGTCAGAAGCCAAACTCCCAGTCCCTTGAAGCATTGCTGGGCCCCACTGAGGGCAGGCACTGACAAAGCCTCCCCAGGGACTCCTGAGAGCAGATCCTTGCAGGCCAGGAGTGCAG
>NW_020958642.1:0-1164 GCF_003031625.1 Empidonax traillii | reverse complement strand
GAGAGTTCCAGCCCTGCAGCAAGGGCACAGAAGAAGTGACCCAGTCCATGCAGGGGCCTCATGAGATCCCACAGCATCCTGGAGATGCTGTCAGGGAGGCCAGCTCTGCTTCACAAGTTCCCAGTGCCTGTCCCTGCCTGTGCTCAAAGGGCTGCCACCCCCAGGACTGTGCTCAGAGAGCACTCAGGCCTTGCAGCCAGAAAGGGGCTCCCAAGGACAGTGTGGAAGTGGAAAGAGCAGCTCTGCAAAGCCCAAGCTCTGCTGCTCCCTGGCAGTGCTGCTGTGCTGGGATTCTTGTGCCCTTGCCCTTTGCCAATCCCCCCTGTCCTGCAGTGTGCTGTGCTTTAGGAACAGCTGAGAAGGAAGGGTCTTGGACAAAGAAGGCATTGCAGGGTCCTATATTTGTTTAAATACAGAAAAAGCACAATTCAACATTAATACATCTCGGGGTCAAATTCAATGTGTTTACAAAAAATTAGAAGGAAGATGCATAATAATATTCATTGCACATAAATTTATTGCAAGAAGAACCCGATGACCTGTACAAAAATTCTTAGCAGGAAGGCTGGGCCATTAAGGAGTCACCTTCTGAATCTTATACACCAGAAAACAGGCACTTTATTGCTCCTGAAAAGCATCCAGTTATCATTTTCCTGAGGGCATCCCTGAGCTCCTGGTTCCTTAGGCTGTAGATGAGGGGGTTCAGTGCTGGAGGCACCACTGAGTACAGAGCAGAAAACACCAGATCCAGGGATGGGGAGGAGAGAGAGGGGGGCTTGAGGTGTGAAAATATGCCATTGCTGACAAATAGGGTGACCACGACCAGGTGAGGGAGGCACGTGGAAAAGGCTTTGTGCCGTCCCTGCTGAGAGGGGATCCTCAGCACAGCCCTGAAGATCTGCACATAGGAGAAAACCATGAAAATGAAACAACCAAACACTAAACAGGCACTAATCCCAAGAAAGCCAATTTCCCTGAGGTAGCCTGAGTGTGAACAGGAGAGCTTGAGGATCTGAGGGATTTCACAGAAGAACTGGCCCAGGGCATTGCCCTGGCACAGGGGCAGGGAAAATGTATTGGCTGTGTGCAGCAGAGCATTGAGAAACCCAGAGGCCCAGGCAGCTGCTGCCATGTGGGCACAAGCTCTGCTGCCCAGGAGGGTCC
>NW_020958641.1:11544-12951 GCF_003031625.1 Empidonax traillii | reverse complement strand
GATGTCACCACTGTCCCATGTGATGTCACTGCTGTCCCCAAGGGTGGTCCCTGTGTCCCCAAAATGTCCCTGCTGTCTCTGTGATGTCACCTCTGTCTCAAGCGGTAGCACCATGTCCCCGTGATGCCACTGATGTCCCCTGTGGTGTCACCAGAGCCCTGGGATGTCACTGGTCTCCTGGGATGTCACCGCTGCCCCCATCAGCAAAACTGAAGGCAGAGGGCCCAGCTCCCTGCAGCTCTCCTGTATCCCAGGGCCGGAGGCTTGTGCAGGACTTGCAGCCCACAGGGGAAAGAAAGAGCTTTCCTTTGCCTCTAAAACCTCACGTGCAAGAGCTGAACAGCAGCACAAGCTCTGTTCCGGTGAGATCCTCCTTCAGCCAGCCCAGGCAGCGCTCCAGCACAGCCAGTGCCCAGGGACAATCGCCCAGCCCAGCCTGTTCTCTCTGACAGAGCTCCTGAGCTGGGCAAATGGGGCTGGCAGGTCCAGGCTGGGCTTGCTTGGGCTTTGCTGGGCTGGGAGCTGGGAGCATTGGGGCTGCTCCTCCAGCTCCTGCTCTCACCGTGTTCTCCTCCTTTCCTTTCCCACTCCACTGGCAACCCCCACGGCACATGGGGTTTACAGACAGCCCTGTAACAAACCCAGTGGGTTTGTCCCTGTCGTCAGGAATCTGCCCTGTGCCAACCTAGGGGTCGTCTGCACCAGTTCTGGTGGGGAATTGCCTGCGCTTGGTTTGGCTTGGCAGGGCAACACGTCCACAGCTCCTCGTCTCCTGGAGGACAGAGAGCTGCTCCAGGGGGACATATCACCTGACCCTTCTCCTTGGATGAGGCAGAAACATCCCCTTTGTCTTCCCCTTCTCGGGGCGTGGGGCCAGAATCGCCTTTGTCAGGGAGCAGCTGCAGGCTCTGCTCCTCCGGTGATCCAACAGCGGCCCCTGCTGACCGGGATTGGAATTGCGCCAAAAAGCCAGGAATACCACACACCGTCTTTTTTTGAGGCGGAGTTTTGGTACAGGATTATTTGGTCGTTTTTGTGTCCTTTCGTTGCTCTACCAATACACATACATCTTTTAATAAAGGGCTGTTAATTTTGCTTTCTCCATACTTTTCACTTGGAACCTCTCAATTTTGGATTTACAATTGCTTAGAGGGAGGAGTTTGGTCTTCCTCGTAACTTCTCTTCCTTAGGAGTCCCAAGGGATTCACATGAGGGGCGTAAAGGTCTTCTCCTCTCCCACCTCCAGTCCCACACAGCTCCCTTTACGGAACCTGTCCTTGTACTCCCCATCCCCTGGAGAGCTGCACAAGTGTGTCTCCGATAGGACAGGAGAGTCCAGGGCTGCAGGATGACGCTCTGGTGGTTGCACTGGGAGGGTCAGATTTGGTGCATGCTGTGCCCATCCCT
>NW_020958641.1:9191-11523 GCF_003031625.1 Empidonax traillii | reverse complement strand
CACTGGTCTCCTGGGATGTCACCGCTGCCCCCTTCAGCAAAACTGAAGGCAGAGGGCCCAGCTCCCTGCAGCTCTCCTGTATCCCAGGGCCAGAGGCTTGTGCAGGACTTGCAGCCCACAGGGGAAAGAAAGAGCTTTCCTTTTGCCTCTAAAGCCTCACGTGCAAGAGCTGAACAGCAGCACAAGCTCTGTTCTGGTGAGGTCCTCCCTCAGCCAGCCCAGGCAGCGCTCCAGCACAGCCAGTGCCCAGGGAGAATCGCCCAGCCCGGCCTGTTCTCTCTGACAGAGCTCCTGAGCTGGGCAAATGGGGCTGACAGGTCCAGGCTGGGCTTGCTTGGGCTTTACTGGGTTGGGAGCTGGGAGCATTGGGGCTGCTCCTCCAGCTCCTGCTCTCACCGTGTTCTCCTCCTTTCCTTTCCCACTCCACTGGCAACCCCCACGGCACATGGGGTTTACAGACATCCCTGTAACACCCAGTGGGTTTGTCCCTGTCATCAGGAATCTGCCCTGTGCCAACCCCTGGGGTCGTCTTGCACCAGTTCTGGTGGGGAATTGCCTGCGCTTGGCTTGGCTTGGCAGGGCAACACGTCCACAGCTCCTCGTCTCCTGGAGGACAGAGAGCTGCTCCAGGGGGACATATCACCTGACGCTTCTCCTTGGATGAGGCAGAAACATCCCCTTTGTCTTCCCCTTCTCGGGGCGTGGGGCGAAAATCGGCCTTGTCAGGGAGCAGCTGCAGGCTCTGCTCCTCCGGTGATCCAACAGCGGCCCCTGCTGACCGGGATTGGAATTGCGCCAAAAAGCGAGGAATACCACACACACTCCTTTTTTGAGGCGGAGTTTTTGCTTAGAGGGAGGAGTTTGGTCTTCCTCGTAACTTCTCCTCCTTAGGAGTCCCAAGGGATTCACATGAGGGGCATAAAGGTCTTCTCCTCTCCCACCTCTAGTCCCACACAGCTCCCTTTACGGAACCTGTCCTTGTACTCCCCATCCCCTGGAGAGCTGCACAAGTGTGTCTCCGATAGGACTGGAGAGTCCAGGGCTGCAGGATGACGCTCTGGTGGTTGCACTGGGAGGGTCAGATTTGGTGCATGTTGTGCCCATCCCTTGGGCACAGACACAGTTCAGAGACCAGTTGCAAGTGAATTATTGCAGAACAGATGAACAAAGGTGGAATGTGAGTCGGGGTGAAGACAGTGTTCAAAACAACTGCAGCAGAAACGTGAAAGCACCATCTCTCTCTCCTGCCTGTAATGAGAACTAACTGGGGAGAGGCAGCAGGAGTTTCAGGCCCACAGATTGGACAGGAAGATTTTAAGAAATCTACCAACTGACGGCATCAACAACATGTTCTGGAATAAGGGATGGAGCAAGAAGACAAAAAATTGCAGTTCAGGTGCCTGCAGTATTTCAGGTCCCACCTGCACAACTCAAAACCAAGCTGCACACCCCTCCCTGAGACAGGGACCGTCCTTTTTCAAACATCACCAGAGCACAGGGGCATGAGGTTGCCCTTATTTTCATTTTCTCACTGAATCCAAATTTTGCTGAAGACTGGAGACTAGTAGAATGCTTTCTCTTGGAAGAGACAACTCCCCCAGAGATCACAGATGCTGGATCTGGGATTCCCAGGGTGACTCAATGTGTGCAGAACCTGGGAGAGCTCCAGGCTCTCAACCTGTGCCATTCTCCTTCCCGGCCGTAGGTCCAGCTCCCAGGCAAACACAACACCTGACGGTCATGATACCCTCTGTCCTACCCAAGGTCCTTCAGCATTGGTCCAAGGTTGCCTAGTTACCACCACGAGGACATTGGGATCTATCTTGTCTCTACGGTCATATCCTGAGCCCTGTGGATGCAGAGTAAGGTGGGGGCCAAGGGGAACGAGGACATAGCAAGGAGGATTCTGCTCCCAGGGACAGGCAAACGCGGACCGTGTCCTGGGCTCGCAGTGCCTGCAAATGAAAGCGGGGGCTTTGGAGGTGCAGCGACAGCAGTAGGGGGTGAGGCAGGGCTCCCACTCGACCCAACACCTTCTTGTGGAAAACGCCCTGCCAAACACAGCCGTGCAGCAGGAGCAGTCCCAGCAACTTGGCAAGGTACAAGAAGAGTCCTTTCTTCTCTTTGGCTCCCACAGATCTTACTTGATGCCCTTAGAGAGGCTGGCAGATGAGCTCATGCCAGATGTCTTAAAAGGAAAACCCACAGCTGAGTATCCTCTCTCTCTTGAAACCACAAAGCACCACACCAAACATTGCACTTCTTCCCTCCACATACCAGCAAAACCGTCAATCGCACAGGCGGGATCCGGGCTGTGCGCTATAGCTCTAAA
>NW_020958641.1:3957-6077 GCF_003031625.1 Empidonax traillii | reverse complement strand
TATGAAAAGATGCTTGCTGTACGTTCATCTCAGCTACACGTACCCTGAAGCTCTTACAGACAAGCGCTTCAACCGCCGCAGTGAGACGAATCGGGCAAAGCGACTTTGTTGCATTCACCTTCCTCCTTGAAGCCGAGAAGAACGCGCAACGCTCTGTGGAGGGCTGTACAGTCGAAAGGATGCAAAGGGAAACTCACTCCTAGTCGAACGGCAGTGCCTTGAAGCTTTGCAGTTGGAAAAGTAATGTCACTGAAAACCTTCTCTCTTGGTAAGCTTCTCTTTTTGAACTGTAGCGCACAACGTGGATCTTTCCTGTGGTACTAAGAGTTTTACTGGTATGTGGAGGGAAGAAGTGCAATGCTTGGTGTAATGCTTTGTGGTTTCGAGAGAGAGGATACCTAGCTGTGGGTTTTCCTTTTAAGACATTTGGCATGGCCTCATTTGGCAACCTCTCTAAGGGTATCAAGTCAGATCTGAGGGAGCCAAAGAGAAGACAAGATTTCGCTTGTACCTTGCAGAGTAGCTGGGACTGCTCCTGCTGCAGGGCTGTGTTTGCAGGACGTTTTCCACAAGGAGGGGTTGGGTCGAGTGGGAGCCCTGCCTCACCCCCTACTGCTGTCGCTGCACCTACAAAGCCCCCCCTTTCATTTGCAGGCACTGCGAGCCCGGAGCAAGCGTTTACTTGACCCTGGAGAGCAGAATCCTCCTTGCAATGTCCTCGTTCCTCTTGGCCCCCACCCTACTCTGCATCCACAGGGCTCCAAGAGCCCCAATATCTACTGGAGGATATGACTGTAAAGACAAGATAGATCCCAGCTGATGAACCTCCCAATGTCCTCGTGGTGGTAACTGGGCAACCTTGGCCCTGTATGAAGGACCTTGGGTGGGAGAGAGGGAGTCACTGACCTTCAGTAGTTGTGCTTGCCTGGGAGCTGGACCTGCTGCCGAGGAGGAGAAAGGCACAGGTTGAGAGCCTGGAGCACCCCCAGGTTCTGCACACATTGAGACACCCTGGGAATCCCAGATCCAGCATCCATCATCTCTGGGGGAGTTGTCTCTTCTAAGAGAAAGCATTCTACTAGTTTCCGGTCTTCAACAAATTTTGGAGTCAGTGAGAAAATGAAAATAAAGGGCAACCTCAAGCCCCTTTGCACTGGTGATGTTTGAAAAAGGACGGTCCCTGTCTCAGGGAGCGGTGTGCAGCTTGGTTTTGAGTTGTGCAGGTGGGACCTGAAATACTGCAGGCACCTGAACTGCAATTTTTTGTCCTCTTGCTCCATCCCTTATTCCAGAAGATGTTGTTGATGCCGTCAATTGGTAGATTTCTCAAAATCTTCCTGTCCAATCTGTGGGCCTGAAACTCCTGCTGCCTCTCTCCAGTTAGTTCTCATTACAGGCAGGAGAGAGAGATGGTGCTTTCACGTTTCTGCTGCAGTTGTTTTGAACACTGTCTTCACCCCGACTCACATTCCACCTTTGTTCATCTGTTCTGCAATAATTCACTTGCAACTGGTCTCTGAACTGTGTCTGTGCCCCAGGGATGAGCACAGCATGCACCAAATCTGACCCTCCCAGTGCAACCACCAGAGCGTCATCCTGCAGCTCCTGTCCTATCGGAGACACACTTGTGCAGCTCTCCAGGGGATGGGGAGTACAAGGACAGGTTCCATAAAGGGAGCTGTGTGGGACTGGAGGTGGGAGAGGAGAAGACCTTTATGCCCCTCATGTGAATCCTTTGGGAGGAAACTCTGCCCCTCCTAGATCTGAGGCATTTTCCAGTCCTGAAAACAGTAACTCTATTCTAGGCCATGCCTTTGGACTCTCCAGATGACTTTCCCAGCTCCTGACACTCTATATGAGCCCCCATCATCACCCTCGTCCTGGAGAGATGGGGCCACTGAGCACCGGGAGAGCCCAGCCTGGAGACATCCCCCTGCCCATCTGTTCCTTCTGATGTTTTCCCTGCCCTGCACTCCCTGCTATCGCCGTGTCTCTGCCCCTTAACCTGAGTGGGACCAACCCCACCCGAACTCCCTTTTGAGCTCAGCCCTCTTGGGGCAGTGCTCAAGGGCTGTGCTGCCATTGCCCCGCTCTGCTTTGCTCAGCCCCTGCTCTCTGCT
>NW_020958641.1:0-998 GCF_003031625.1 Empidonax traillii | reverse complement strand
ACACTTCCCTGGGCCCCTGCTCCTCCCCGATACCTCCCCGACTCACCTGGGACGCTCATTTCTTTCCAAAGGTTACCGGGCTGGCACCTCCAAAGAGAAGAGGGCAATGCTTAAATGCCCAGCCCTGAAGTCCCTGCCATCGCCCACAAGGCCAACGCCAATGCACCCTGACCTTGTCGCTCGGCTCCTCAGCCTGTGGTCTGCTCCTCTGGCAATACCGATGGGCACTGCAAAGCAATCACAGAGGCAAAGGCACATACAGATGCATTCCCTCAGAGTGCAACCTTCTGACCCCTCTTGGGTTCTTTTTCACTCACCTCTTACTGCAAGGACCTTCTTCCCATTCTACTGACTCTTGTCGCCTTGTGTATCACTGGAAAAAAACAAATGACAAGGTATCTGCTTAGATTCACCAATGATACAGCTCGCCATAAATACCTTTGCATTCAGACTGGCCAGAATATTCCCACCTTGCTTGTCTGCCCTTTAATTCCGACAGCCCAATCGACCACTTGAATCCGACCTCGAAAGAAAGAACAAAAGGTCGGTCACACAATGAATCACAGAATCAGAGCATCAGCTGGATTGGAAAAAACCTCTGAGATCAGCAAGTCGATATCTTGATCCCCTACCACTCTGCTTACTAGAGCCTGGCACTAAGTGCCACATCCAGTCTTATCCTAAAATCCTACTGGTACAGAGGATTCACCACTTTCCTGAGCTACCCATTGAAATGATTGATTAGCCTCTCCTCAGAGAATTTCTTCCTAATATCTAGCCTCAACCTGATCTGGCAGAGCTTAAGACTTGTCTTGCTGATAGCTGCCAGGGAGAGGAGACCAACCCCCACCCGGCTACAACCTCCTAGCAGGTAGTTGTAGAGTGTGATGAGGTCTCCTCTGAGCCTCCTCTTCTCCAGACTAAACAACCCCAGCTCCAGACTAAACAACCCCAACCCCAGACTAAACAACTCTCCCTCCCTCCCTCCCTCCCTCCTC
>NW_020958640.1:11666-12954 GCF_003031625.1 Empidonax traillii | reverse complement strand
GGGGCTGGGGTGGGACCATCCAGGGATCCTGCGCCCGGGACAGGAGGGGGATCCGCATCCGGAATATCCTGGAAAAGGTGGGAATGACCCCGGGGATTATCCTGGGAATTCTCCTGGGAATTCTCCTGGGAATGATGGGAATTATCCTGGGAATTCTCCTGGGAATGATGGGAATTATCCCGGGAATTCTCCTGGAAAAGGTGGGAATGATCCCGGGAATTCTCCTGGGAATTCTCCTGGGAATGATGGGAATTATCCCGGGAATTATCCTGGAAAAGGTGGGAATGATCCTGGGAATTCCCCTGGGAATTCTCCTGGGAATGATGGGAATTATCCCGGGAATTCTCCTGGAAAAGGTGGGAATGATCCTGGGAATTCTCCTGGGAATTTTCCTGGGAATGATCCTGGGAATTCTCCTGGGAATGATGGGAATGATCCCGGGAATTCTCCTGGGAATTCTCCTGGGAATGATGGGAATTATCCCGGGAATTCTCCTGGAAAAGGTGGGAATGATCCCGGGAATTCTCCTGGGAATTCTCCTGGGAATGATGGGAATTATCCCGGGAATTCTCCTGGAAAAGGTGGGAATGACCCCGGGAATTCTCCTGGGAATTCTCCTGGGAATGATGGGAATGATCCCAGGAATTATCCTGGAAAAGGTGGGAATGATCCTGGGAATTCTCCTGGGAATGATGGGAATGATCCCGGGAATTCCCCTGGGAATTCTCCTGGGGGGTTAATTAATTGGGGGATTAATTGGAGGGGCTGGGGTGGGACCATCCAGGGATCCTGTGCCAGGGACAGGAGAGGGATCCGCATCCGGAATATCCTGGAAAAGGTGAGGAATTCTGGGAATTCCCAACCGCCAAATCCCAATTTCCAACATTTCCCAGTCCCTGGAGCAGCTGGAATTGTGGGACCTGCAGGATGGGATGGGATGGGATGGGATGGGATGGGATGGGATGGGATGGGATGGGATGGGATGGGATGGGATGGGATCCCAACCCTCTAATCCCAAATTTCACACCCCCTGGCAGGTCCAGAACATCTCCCAGTCCCTGGAGCAGCTGGAATTGTGGGACCTGCGGGATGGGATGGGATGGGATGGGATGGGATCCCAATCCTCTAATCCCAGTTTTCCCACCCCATGACAGGTCCAGAACATCTCCCAGTCCCTGGAGCAGCTGGAATTCCTGCAGGACCTGCAGAATGGGATGGGATGGGATGGGATGGGATGGGATGGGATGGGATGGGATGGGATGGGATGGGATCCTCTAATCCCAAATTT
>NW_020958640.1:8244-9726 GCF_003031625.1 Empidonax traillii | reverse complement strand
GGGAATGGCGGGAATTCCCTGGGAATGGCGGGAATTCCCTGGGAATGGCGGGAATTCTGTGGGAATGGCGGGAATTCTGTGGGAACGGCAGGAATTTCATGGGAATGGCGGGAATTCCCTGGGAATGGCGGGAATTCTGTGGGAACGGCGGGAATTCCATGGGAATGGCGGGAATTCCGTGGGAATGGCGCTGACCGTTTTTTTCCCAAGGATCTGAAGCAGCAGATGTCGGATCTGCTCCCGTTAATCCCAGTCCTGGACCAGTTCCGCTCGGATTCCTGGCTCTGATCCCATTTCTGATGATTTTAACCCCATTTCTGATGATTTTAACCCCATTTTTTGGGTGTTTTTTTGGTGTTTTCCCAGGATTTAAAGCAGCAGATGTCGGATCTGCTCCCGTTGCTCCCAGTCCTGGACCAGTTCCGCTCGGATTCCCGACTCTGATCCCAGTTTTGGGTCATTTTTCCCCATTTTTGGGTCATTTTGACTGATTTTGACCCCGTTTTTTGGTGTTTTCCCAGGATCTGAAGCAGCAGATGTCGGATCTGCTCCCATTAATCCCAGTCCTGGACCAGTTCCGCTCGGATTCCCGGCTCTAACCCCATTTCTGATGATTTTAACCCCATTTCTGATGATTTTAACCCCGTTTTTTGCCATTTTTTGGTGTTTTCCCAGGATCTGAAGCAGCAGATGTCGGATCTGCTCCCGTTAATCCCGGTCCTGGACCAGTTCCGCTCGGCTTCCCGGCTCTGATCCCATTTCTGATGATTTTAACCCCATTTCTGATGATTTTAACCCCGTTTTGGGTCATTTTAACCCCGTTTTTTGGGTGTTTTCCCAGGATCTGAAGCAGCAGATGTCGGATCTGCTCCCGTTAATCCCAGTCCTGGACCAGTTCCGCTCGGATTCGCGTCTGATCCCATTTCTGATGATTTTGACCCCATTTCTGATGATTTTAACCCCATTTCTGATGATTTTAACCCCGTTTTTTGCCGTTTTTGGGTGTTTTCCCAGGATCTGAAGCAGCAGATGTCGGACCTGCTCCCGTTGCTCCCAGTCCTGGACCAGTTCCGCTCGGACTCGCGGCTGATCGCGGCGCTGAGGGCCGAGGTGGCCGAGGTGTCGCTGGCCCTGCTGGCCCTGCAGGAGGAGTTGGGAGCCTTCGACTACGACGAGCTCCAGCAGCGGCTCCTGCTGCTCCAGGCCCAGCTCCACGCCTGCCTCCACAAGCTGGGTATGGAATTGGGCATGGAAAAATGGGAATAACACTGGGAATGGGACTGGGAAAATGGGAATGGAGCCCTTGGGAATCGGGGAATGGATCCCTTGGGAATCTGGGAATGGATCCCTTGGGAATCTGGGAATGGATCCCTTGGGATGGGTCAGATATCCCGGCTCCACGCCTGCCTCCACAAGCTGGGTATGGAAAAAAACTGGAAAAATGGGAATAACACTGGGAATGGGGCTGGAAAAACCGGGAAT
>NW_020958640.1:0-1609 GCF_003031625.1 Empidonax traillii | reverse complement strand
TCCCCCATTTTTCCCACATTTTTCCCCCCCCCCCAGGTGTGGTACATGGATGGTTACCTCCGTGGCCGCCGCGTGCTGGAGTTCCGCTCCCTCGACGACTTCGCCGCCGGCCAGAACTTCATCCAACACCTCCTGCCTCACCCCTGGGCGGGCACGGGGCACGTGGTGTTCAACGGCTCCCTCTTCTACAACAAGTACCAGAGCAACGTGGCCGTCAAGTACCACTTCGGCTCCCGCAGCGTCCTGGCCCAGCGGAGCCTCCCCGGCGCCGGCTACAACAACACCTTCCCCTACTCGTGGGGAGGGTTCTCCGACATCGACTTCATGGCCGATGAGAGCGGCCTCTGGGCCGTCTACACCACCCAGCAGAACGCGGGCAACATCGTCCTCAGCAGGCTGGACCCGCACAGCCTGGAGGTGCTGCGCTCCTGGGACACCGGGTGAGTTAATTAGTGATTAATTATCTGTAATTTACGGGCTCTGGTTCCCCCTCTGGGCCGTCTACACCACCCAGCAGAACGCCGGGGAACATCGTGCTCAGCAGGCTGGACCCGCCCAGCCTGGAGGTGCTGCGCTCCTGGGACACCGGGTGCGTTCATTAATGTTAATTACTGTCAATTAATGATTCATTAATGGTTAATTTACGGGCCTCTGGGCCGTCTACACCACCCAGCAGAACGCGGGGAACATCGTCCTCAGCAGGCTGGACCCGCACAGCCTGGAGGTGCTGCGCTCCTGGGACACCGGGTGCGTTAATTACCAATTAATTCATAATTAATTATCTTTAATTTACGGGCCTCTGGGCCGTCTACACCACCCAGCAGAACGCGGGCAACATCGTGCTCAGCAGGCTGGACCCGCACAGCCTGGAGGTGCTGCGCTCCTGGGACACCGGGTGCGTTAATTACTGTTAATTGATAGTTAATTAATGATTATTTAACGATTAATTTACAGGGTAGGGTTTGATTCCACCCCTAGCAGAACGGAGGGGCAACATTGTCCTCAGCAGGCTGGACCCGCCCAGCCTGGAGGTGCTGCGCTCCTGGGACACCGGGTGTGTTAATGAGCATTAATTAACGATTCATTAATGATTAATTTACAATTAATTTACAGGGTAGGGTTTGATTCCACCCCTAGCAGAACGGAGGGGCAACATCGTGCTCAGCAGGCTGGACCCGCCCAGCCTGGAGGTGCTGCGCTCCTGGGACACCGGGTGCGTTAATTACTGTTAATTGATAGTTAATTAATGATTAATTAACGATTAATTTACAGGGTAGGATTTGATTCCACCCCTAGCAGAACGCGGGGAACATCGTGCTCAGCAGGCTGGACCCGCCCATCCCGGAGGCGCCGCGCAGCGGGGGACACCGGGTGCGTTAATTACCATTAATTAACGATTAATTAACGATTCCCCCCCCCGGCAGGTACCCCAAGCGCAGCGCCGGCGAGTCCTTCCTGATCTGCGGCACCCTGTACGTCACCAACTCGCACCTGGCCGGGGCCAAGGTGTACTTCGCGTACGACACGGGCAGCTCGAGCTACGAGTACACCGACATCCCCTTCCACAACCAGTACTCCCACATCTCCATGCTGGACTACAACCCCCGCC
>NW_020958639.1:18152-19602 GCF_003031625.1 Empidonax traillii | reverse complement strand
CCCCTGACACACCCCTTCAGGAACTGGGTTTGGTGTCTTTGGGACCCCTTCTTCCTCATCTTCATCTTCTTCACAGCACACACAATCCTGGGAGTTCCTAAAGAGTTCTGCCTAGAAGGTCACTGTGTCTGGGTGATATCTTCTGGTCCAGGCCTTGGGATGTTTTTCTACAATTCTACCTTGAAAAGAAGACTAAAAACAGAGTTTAGAGGGATTGATATGGAATGGGGTAGTAGGGTTGGGTGTGTGTAACTACTCTGTTAAGGGTAAGGGATATAATACAGCTACATTAAAATATATTCACTACACAACTAGTTCTAAAATCTACAAAAGATAAAAAACCCAAAAAGATCTGAGATATCAGAATTTACTGTGGTGTGAGTGTTGTTATTGTGAATCTATAATTTAGCCACTGTTCATTTGTAGTAAATGCTACTGAATTCCTTGATAACTGTTAAGTTGGTCAATGATTAAATTCTACGTATGTCTTTTACCCACTTATTTTTGGATCCAAACCCTTTGCACCCTGACCCTGTTACATCCCAAGGCTCTGTGTAAATCATTCTCTTTCATAAAAAAAAAGCTAGTCCTTGAAAGCTGCTCTTTGAAATTTTCCTCTTTAGCAAAACTACAATAAAACTTCAATTAGTTGTTGAAGATATTAAGACATGAAGAGAATAAAAAAAAAAAAAAGAAAAATAATTTGTTTGTCTGTATTTTAATGAGCCCCACGGTGTGTTTCAAGACAAGTCCATCATCCTGAGGTCCTGAGAGAAGACTGAAGAAGTTGCTCAAGAAGTCAGAAGCCAAACCCCAGATCCTGATGTGTCCACACATCTCTGCCTCTGTGTGGGTGTGAATTGACTGTGGTGTGAGTGTTGTTATTGGGAATCTATAATTCAGTCCCTGTTCAATTGTAGTAAATGCTACTGAATCCCTGTGAAAAGGGAATGTTGAAAATGTTGAAAGTTGGTCAGTGATTAGGTTCTATTAATCTCTTTTGCCCCCTTTACTTTGTGTCCAAATCCTTTGCACCCTGACCCTTTTGCATCCCAAGGCTCTGTAGAAATCATTCCCTGTCGTAGAAAAATTATATTTTTGTGACTTCCACTTTAAAATCTTCCTCATTAGCTAAACTACAAAACAACTCCAATTAGTCGCTGAAGAATTGAAAACACGAAGATAATTAAAGGAAAGAAAATAATTTGGGTTTCTGTATTTTAATGAGCCCCACAGTGTGTTTAGAGACAAATCCATTGTCCTGAAGTACTGAGAGAAGATTGAAGAAGCTGCTCAAGAAGTCAGAAGCCAAACTGCCAGTCCCTTGAAGCATTGCTGGGCCCCACTGAGGGCAGGCACTGACAAAGCCTCCCCAGGGACTCCTGAGAGCAGATCCTTGCAGGCCAGGAGTGCAGGCAGACAAAGGAAAGTGTCTTGTGGTGGCCTGAGG
>NW_020958639.1:10157-11968 GCF_003031625.1 Empidonax traillii | reverse complement strand
GCCCAGGATCCCTTTCACCTCCTGCTCCCTTCTCCTGCCTGCCCTTGCTGCCTGCAGCTCCTGCCCTGCTCTGCCATAGGGCCACTTCCTCTGCCCTGCAGGCACTGGGAGAGGCCTTCGGAAAGATCCTACAAGCTGTGGGATGTGGCAGCTTTAGCAGATCCCTGCAGGAAGGGAAGTTTCAGTGTCCTGCAGCCAGAGAATTCTTCCTTCAAATCCTGGGAAAGTTTCTCCTGCAGTGAGAGCTCATTCCCAGCCCAGGCTGCCTCTCATCTCTCTGCCTTCTCTCCTGTGCCCTGGGTGCTGCAGGCAGTGCCCTCAGCCCTGCTGGGCTGTGCAGAGGAGCTGCTCAGCAGCAGAGCTGTCTCTTTGAAGCTGTTCTTGGTTACCAGGAGCTCCCTGTTTGCCAGGAGCCCGGCCCAGCTCAGCAGCACAGCAACAGCCCCAGGCATTTCATCAGCCTCGGGGGCTTTGGGGATGAGTCCCTGAACATCAGACCCTGAGGAGAGTTGCAGGAACCTCTTGAGAAACCCAAGTGAGATTCCAACTGGAAAGTTTCTTGTAGTGTTAATGGGTCCCATTGAGGGATCCAACTGAGAAAAGATCTTGTTAGAGCACAAACCTAGAAACTTTGATGACAGGTCAAAGAATTACAAAATCATCAAGGTTTGAAGAGACCTTTAATATCTTTTTGTCCAACTGTCAACCAGAACCACCATAACAATTCTTAAACCATATACAGATGCTATCTGAATGCTTCCAGAGACTCAATGACTTTTCTAGGAATCTTTTTCTAGTACCTAAACAACTAGTGAAAATGAATCTAGAGGCTCAAGATGCACTGTTTCTAAAAATGGCACTAAAACAATCAAAGATTGTCAAGAAATATTAAGGTCCCTCAAAGATCCCACTTCAATGGACGTGGTTAAGGTGTGTCACAATGTAGGATCCAACACGTACAAAAAATCCCTTCTAACTGAAATCCTGGCAGTGCAACAACAATAGAAGGAGGCTCCGTGTCACCACTGCTGGAAAATACATTTTAACTGGGACTGCTCCATCTAATAACACAGGGTTAACAGTTATCCCCCAATCAGTGACTGTAGACAACCCTAAGGCATTAGGAGTGACTGTAAAAGCTCTATTTCCACCCGTGGAGCCAGACACAGAAACACCCATTGCCAATTTAACTCCCATTGCTGTAGGGGGGGACACTTTGGACTCTGTGCCGATGGTCCAGTGGTCACAGTCCATTTTACTCCATCAGCCAATGCAAACCTGCAGGGTATTTTTTCCCAACACTAACCAAAGTGCTCCAGTTCAAGGTCTTACAGACACAGGAGCAGACATCACGATCTTTGTGGAGAGCGACTGGCCGAAGGAATGGAGCACTACGGAGCCCTGCATCGACATCAAAGGGGTAGGAGGAGCCCAGACACCGCTCCAAAGTGTCTCCACTTTACTGACTGAAGGCCCAGAAGGTAAAACTGCCTCAGCAAAGCCCTCTGTCCTTAATATCCAAATGACCCTCTTGGGGAGAGATATGATAGGACAATGGGGAGTCCAACCAACTCCCTCAAATTTAGCTTAAAGGCCACTGGTGTGCTGCAATCTCCTTATCACTCTGTTTGCCAAAGAGTCGTTGCAGACGTGTTATCACCAACCCATCGACAGTGTCCCGATACCATCGTATCTCACTCTAGGGACGATCTCTTGCTGGCAGCGCAATCCGAGGGACAACTCCTGCAAGTGCATTTGTCTGTGAAAACTGCACTATTGACACATGGTCTGAAATTGCACTGGGGAAAGGA
>NW_020958639.1:6656-7951 GCF_003031625.1 Empidonax traillii | reverse complement strand
AGAGAAGAACCCAGGGACTGCAGGAACCCCTGAGCCAGCCCAAGGGACGTGCTTTTGGAAGGTGGATGGACAGGCCCAGCTCTCTGCAAGATAAGTGGAGGGCTCTGAGCCAGAGAGGGGATGAGAGCCGGGTACAGGCTTGGGAATTGCCGGGAGGGCTTTTGAAATGAGCGTAGGGAGGGGATGTCTCAGAACAAGTCCCTTAGGAGAGGGAAGTGGAGAGGCTGAGTTTTGACCCAGCACTGGGGTGTGCAGGGCAGAGCAGAGAATCTCCCCCATGTAAGATTCTTGTGAGTCCATCTTTGCAGTTCTGACAGGCACTACTTGTCACAGCCTATCCTCTCCATTCCAGAATAGGCCCTGGCAAGCAAAGAACCAACACCCCACACCAGTAGACCAGACCAACCCACGTACTTTGAGCCCTTTTGTGATGTCACAGCCTATCCTGTTCATTCTGGAATAGCCTGTGGATACCAAAAAACCAAGCCCCTACCATGTGCCAGTTCAACCCTATCTGTGTTCTAGAGACCCCTTTGTGATGTCACAGCCCATCCTCGCCATTCTGGAATAGCCCCTGGAAACCAAAGAGTCAACGTCACAAAATGTCACAGTGCAGCCCCACCCATCTGCCATGGGCCCCTTTGTGATGTCATGGCCTTTCCCCCAGGAAAGAAAGCCTGTAACCTTTGGCTTTGAGGTTCAGTTGGTGGGGCATCTGGGCACTCCACGGGCAGCATGAGCTTTTTGTCCTGCCACCTTTTGTCTGGGGAGAATGTTTGACCATATTAAATTTTGGGAGTCTCACCAGCAAGTTCAGTGCAGGGCTCCTGTCCCAGTTTAAAAGAGACACAGGTGTTTTTCTGAGGATGAGTTATGAGAAAAGATCAAAACGCCTCCCTGTAAGCAATTAAAAATCTAAAATTAAGAGACTCCGGTTGAAGGAAAAGAAATTCTGGAAAAGGAAATATAAAAGCCCTTAATTAAAAGGTATGTGTGTATTGGCAGAAACAACGAAAGAAAACAAGTAAAACAACCAAACAATACTCCTATACCCACCAAAAATTCCCTTCAAAAAAAACCAATAAACAAGCAAAGGACAAAAAGTCAACAGTTCAGTTTGTGCCCTTTGGTGCAATTCTAACCACAGGCAACAGGGGGTGCCGTTGGGTCACTAAAGATGCAGAGCTTGTAGTGTCCTGTGCCAGTCACCAGGGGGCGCTGTTGGATCACTGGAGATGCTGAGCCTGCAGTTCTTTATGATGGCCAGCAGGGGGCGCTGTGGAATCACTGGTCAT
>NW_020958639.1:4650-6635 GCF_003031625.1 Empidonax traillii | reverse complement strand
TATCTCACTCTAGGGACGATCTCTTGCTGGCAGCGCAATCCGAGGGACAACTCCTGCAAGTGCATTTGTCTGTGAAAACTGCACTATTGACACATGGTCTGAAATTGCACTGGGGAAAGGACAAGTGACAGTTCCATGGAAATACCTTGGATTTCAAATGAAGAACACCACTATTCAGCCCCAGACTGTCACTTTACCCACTGACATCCACACCTTAAATGATTTGCAGTCACTACTGGGCTTAATCAGTTGGGTTAGGCCTCTGTTAGGTCAGACAGGCAGACCCCCTGAAACCGCTCTTTCAGCTCCTGGAATGGGAGGCAGACTTAACCTGCCCCCAACACTCAACACTGGCAACCCTGGCAGTATTAAAGGAAACAAATCAAAGACTGAGTTCCTGTCAAAGAAAAGTGTGGGATTTACCTCTTTTTAAAGTAATTTTTGAAGGTATCAAACAACCTTCTGCTTAATAGGACAATTAGAATTAAAAGGCAAAGACTTTCTGTTATGGGAATGGGTTCTTTTAAGCTTCCAGTTTTCCAAATGCATTCCTACATATCCTGAGAAGCTCTCCAAAGTCTGCCACAAAAGCAGATTGTGGCTTTGGGATCCCTTGGGGAGAGATTCAGATGTTATCTCTGTTCCTCTGTCTACTGTTCAACTAACTCAATTGCAGATTCAAAGCTCTGAGTTTCAGGGGTCAATTTTCAGTTGACTTTCTCTCTTTTCTTTTTTTGCAGCTGCTGGCCCTTACTCAGCCAGAGCTCACACACAACTATTCTCCTGTTCCACTAACAAGTGCTAGAACTGTGCTCACAGATGGTTCTGGCAGAACGTCTAACGCAGCAGTCACCTGGCTCAGAGCAGGAAAATGGGTACATGACACGCACAAGGTAAGAGGTTCCTCTCAGATAGCAGAGCTCTCTGCAGTCATACCTGCATTTACACTATTTCCTGAGCCTTTAAACACTGTTTCCCATTCAGCCTCTGTCATCAGAGTAGTCTGACAAATTGAGAATTCATCCATAAAAGATATCTCCAATTACAATTAGCTCATATGTTCAAATCATTAGTGTATGAAATTAGTCATCGTAAACACAAATTCCACATAATCCACCTTTGTTCTCACACTTCTCTCCCAGGACCCATTCCAGCAGGAAATCATGTGGCAGATCAAATAGCTGATACAGGGCACCTTGCCCAAACTGCAGTGGTTCCAAACAATTTCAAAAAAGCAAAGCTACCCCACAGATTTTTGCACCAAAACGCAAAATCCCTCAAAAAAACATTCCACCTTACACTATCTCAAGCCAGAGCAATTATTTCTGTGTGCCCTGACTGCCAGAGACTCACTCCTCTACCATCTGAGGCGGTAAACCCTCATGGAATTAACCCACTTGACATTTGGCAGTCGGGCATAACACATTATTCACCATTTGGAAAATTAAAACACATCCGTGTGTCCATTGACACGTGTTCTCGTGCCATTGCAGCAGCAGCACATGCAGGAGAGAAGGCCCAAGATGTCAACAAACACCTTCTATCTGCAATATCAGTCCTTGGCATCCCCAAAACGATAAAAACAGATAACAAACCGGCATACACTTCTCATTCTTTCAAAGAATTTTTCAACATGTGGGGCATCTCCCATGTCACAGGGATCCCCCACTCCCCCACTGGTCAAGCAGTGCTAGAGCGTGCTCATCAAACACTCAAGGATATGTTAACCAAACAACAAAACACCACAATTGGACTGAGATGGTGAGGGTGGGCATGGTTGGGATTTGGCTGATGTGCTGCTCAAGTCATGCATTGATTTTGGTTTCCTTTCTTGGAGCTGAGGAAGAGAAGAACCCAGGGACTGCAGGAACCCCTGAGCCAGCCCAAGGGACGTGCTTTTGGAAGGTGGATGGACAGGCCCAGCTCTCTGCAAGATAAGTGGAGGGCTCTGAGCCAGAGAGGGGATGAGAGCCGGGTACAGGCTT
>NW_020958639.1:0-1242 GCF_003031625.1 Empidonax traillii | reverse complement strand
TGGTCCCCTGATTCCATGAGACAACATTCCTAATTTACTGTCCAGACCAGAGGGAAATCACAGGAAGGGCCATGGTTTGTCAGGACTTGCTTTATCTGAGGGAGCCCCGGGGGGCTTTTGGTGCTGAGTCCTTGAACCTCAGGGACTGAGGGGAGATTGTACAAACCTGTCCATAAGGGAAAGTCAGAAAGAAAACCCAAAGTATCTGGAAGCATTAATGGGTCCCACTGAGAGTCACTACAGGCAAAGTCTCTCCAGGGACTAATTAAAGCACAGAATTGGAGGCCATGATTGCACAAACCACTTCAAAACTCAAAGAAAATGGCAAAGTACCTTAACAAACCTGTAGTACCTTGAAGCTTTAACAAGCCCCACTGATGGCCATTCCTGACAAAGGCTCTCAAGGGACTAATTAGAGCAGATAATTGGAGGCCAAGATTGAACAAACCTCTCAAAGACACAGTGTCAAAAAGAAGTGTCTTAATAAATTTACCTTGAGTGCCTTGAAGCATCAATGAGCCCCACTGAGTGTCACAACTGATTGAGAATCCCAAGGGACTCATTAGAACAGATTATTGGAGACAAGGAATGAACAAACCTCTCAAAAAATCACTTTCAAAAGGAAAAACGAAAGTTCCTTCAAAACCCTTGAGTACCTTGAAGTATTAATGAGCCCCACTGAGTGTCACTGCTGACAAAGTCTCTCCAGGGACTAATTAAAGTAGATAATTTGAGGCCATGATTGCACAAACCTCTTCAAAACTCAGAGTCAAAGGAAATGGCAAAGTACCTTAACAAACCTGTGGTACTTTGAAGCTTTAACAAGCCCCTCTGAGGGCCATTCCTGACAAAGGCTCTCAAGGGACTCATTAGAGCAGATAATTGGAGGCCAGGACTGAACAAGCCTGTCAAAGACTCAGTGTCAAAAAAAAGTGTCTTAATAAACCTTGAGTGCCTTAAAACATTAATGAGCCTCAGTGGGTGTCACAACTGACATTGTCTCCAGGGACTAATTAAAGCAGATAATTGGAGGCCATAATTGCACAAACCTCTCAGAGATTCAGTGTCAAAAAGAAGTGTTTTAATAAACCCTGAGTGCCTTGAAGCATTAATGACCCACTGAGGGTTGTCACTGTCTGGGGCTCTCAAGGGACTCGTTACAGCAGATAATTGGAGGCCATGGCTGCACAAACCTCTCAGAGATGCAAAACCAAAAGCAAACCCCCAATTGCTCTGAAAATC
>NW_020958638.1:11682-12960 GCF_003031625.1 Empidonax traillii | reverse complement strand
CAAGCACAAACCAAGAGAAAGCTTGTCCTGAGCCCGGCGCAGGAAACCCAAAGGATGTGTCAGGGCAGAGACATCAGCCTCCTCAGCCCTTCTCCTGCCTCTCTTCCATCTTCAAAACCGAAGACAGATGCCTGCGATTTGTGCTCCCTGGCTCTTTAGAAGACTCAGCAAAAACAAAGCAGCTGCCCAGAGAAAGGTTCTCCATCCCTGCCCAGCAGCAGTGATCCCTCCTCAGGCTAATACAGGGAACGACCCAAGGCCAACTAAAGAGTCTCCCAAGTATAAAATTATCCCAGAATAAGGGCCATCACCTTGGGATCGTGAAGAACAACTACAAAAGACTGAGCCTGAAGGACACGTCTGGGAGCTGTGTCTACCAGGAGAGCAATGGAACAAAAGGAAACGACCTCAAGCTGTGCCAAGGAAGGTTTAGATTGGATACTAGGAATGATATTTTCCCCAAAAGGCTTGTTCAGCCCTGGTACAGCTGCTCAGAGCAGTGTTGCAGTCCCCACCCCTGGGGGGATTTAAAAGCCATGTGGATGTGGCACTTGGGGACATGGGGTTAGTGGTGGCCTTGGCAGTGCTGGGGTACAGTTGGACTCAATGATCCTAGCGGTCTTCTCCAAACTACAAGATTCTGTGATTCCACTTTTAAAGAGATTCTTTTTAGCTCATAAAAAAGTCCCAGACTATTGAATTCCCAGAGTACAGCACGCAAAAAAAAAAAAAAAAAAAAACAAAAGAAGGAAAAAACCCTTCAACTTCTCACCTGAAACACAACCCGAGATTTTTCCAACAGATACGTCCTCATGTTGGCACCAGTGATGTGGTATTTTTTATCAAAGCCAATCTCAATGTATTTCCCAAACCGACTGCTGTTGTCATTCCTTATTGTTTTAGCATTTCCAATGGCCTGCATGAAAGAGAAATTAAACATTAATTTTTAATTTAATTTTTGAAAAGCTTGAAACATTTAAATTTGCAATCAGTGTTATATAAACAGTCACGGGGGATTTAAGGAAAACCCCTTCCCAGGTGCAGAAGGCAGAGCAACAGTGTTGACTTCGGGGAGAACTCTTCACTGAAAATGTGGTGGTGTCTCCAGGATTTTTATGGAAGAAAAATGCGTATGAATAGCAATGAGTGTCTGTACAGTAATTAAATCATCTACATCCCAACAGCCTCAACACTCCTGTTTTGTTTTACAGGATGCCCCCACGTTGATCCAGAGTCAACACTGACAGGTTTCCTGGAGGGGTCAGAAGCAGTGAAGCC
>NW_020958638.1:0-9002 GCF_003031625.1 Empidonax traillii | reverse complement strand
TCCCAGTGCTGGGAAGCCCATTCCTTACACACCACAATCCCAAACCTCTGCTGCTTGGAATCTGTCTGGAGAACTATTAACTGCCATTGGCTGAATCTCAGCTTCTACTATCATACATTTAATTTTTCCCTCCAATGTTTTCACTCAAGAATTTGAGCTTTTGCCCAATAAAGCACGAGCAATTCATTGTGAAACTTGCTCAAGTAGCCTTTAAAACACAAGACACCCAAAAAGCTTCCTGTCTGCTCAAAATGTGTTAAAAATATTGCAGTTGTAAAATCTAGCACCCTAGAATTAGGACACAGAGGAAATAACTTGATTCCCTAAGCAATTACACAAATATCAATATTTTCACACAACTGGCAAACCACCAGGTACCTCCAAGACAGATCACCAGGTACCTCCAGGGTAAACCACCAGGTTCCTCCAGGGCACAGGACATTGCACGGGGAAGCAGTGGATGCATTAACTCATGTAGCTTTTGAGCCCTGCACAGAGCACAAACTCATCCAAATGCCTTTCTCTACTTTCAAAATCAATCATTTACACACAAAAAAAAACCCAAAACCCTTGCACAAGTCATCATTAAACACCCAGCGCTTCCCAGCACGGGTGCACAGCATGGTACCCACTAGATACATCCCAACAATTAATCAGTTTATTGTGCTTGAGCCGCAAGGCACAGAAAGGGCCAAGACAGTAAGAGGAGCTCATTTTCAGAACTGCATCCCTCTAGGCAAAGATTTGCTGGCTCCAGGACCAAGTAGCTCTGCTGCAGCGGGATTCACTCCCCAGGGTATTCTCAGGACACTGCAAACCCAGCACCTCTGCAACTTGGCCACGGACTTAGGGAAGGAGAGAGTTTTCACTGCAGGATTTGCTATAAGATCCCCAAATACCCAAGCTATTGGGTAAGCTGTAAGAATGTAATTGAGTATGTTTTGAAGTAAGATCAAATTAAGCTTCCCATACTCTGCCCGGCTTTCATGAATCACAGCTGAAAAGCAGGCACAGAAAATCCTACATACAAGTACAACAACCTTGCAGTTCTCTTGACATCAGGAGACACCATAAAAACAGCTACTCCAGCTATCAGGGAGTTAATGCAGAAACACAGGTTGGGAGCTGAGCACAACCTCACCCAGGAGCCAGCATTCCCGGTGACTCACCCTGGGTGGGAACAGCCTGGTCTTGCTAAGTCATGGTGTCGTGCCCTCCCTGGGTCTTGGCAAAGCCACCACGGCTCTCCCAGAGCCAGCTGGCAGGGTCCAGGCACGGGGCTGCCAATGCACCAGTCTCACCCCTTTGGCCTTCCACAGGTGTGCAATAAAACTCTCTGCGTAGCGTGAGCCGTCAGCCACGTGAAACCACCAGAGGAAAACCAGGGCCAGCTCTACGGTGAGAAAGGAAAACTAGCCACCAAACCCAGAAGTACTCTGGAAACGCCCACAGCAGTGGTTTCTGGGACAGCTGATGGCAGTAATTTGGCGTGGTTTATCGCTGGTTCAAGCAGGTGAGAAGTTTCACCTCTGCTTTGGTCATCTTCGGTGAGGTGCGTTGCCAGTCTCTCCTCCCAGGTAACAAGGAAAACGACAAGAGGAAACAATTTCAAGTTGTGCCAGGGAAGGTTTAAAACAGGCATGAGGGAAAAGCTCTTCACAGAAAGGGCTGTCAAGCCCTGGCACAGGCTGCCCAGGGACGTGGTGGAGTCCCCATCCCTGGAAGAAATAAAGAATATGTGGACATGGCAACTGAGGACGTGGTTTAACGGTGGGCATGGTGGTATTGGGTTGATGGCTATACTCAATCTTAGATGCCTTTTCCTACCTTAACGATTCCATGATCTGATATTCATGGACAACCACTCGCTGAGCTCCCGTGTTGGCCATCAGAAGGATGGAATGGAAAAAATTCACGTCAGCTACAAAGGAAGTGGCAGACAGAGGCTTTGCCATGGGCTGCAAGGGTGGGTGAACAGATTATCCTTCATCAGAGGCGAGGGAGAAGCAGGAGAAACAAGTGACAACCAAAATCCCCTGGAAGTCTGCAAATGCAAAGCTGCTGTGGCCTAGAGCCACACCTGACTAAAAGTTACTTGAGAATTGTTGTTTCTTATCCTTGTCTTCATGACAGGTACAGCCCTGGCAGAACATTTCTAAAAGCATATCCCCACCACTCTTCTCCTTAATCCTGAAGATGAAAACTCCACCATTCTTCAGGGAGTGGGTCTCCAGTTGAATGAAGCCAAAATCTCAAAAAATATCAAAATCTCATTACTTGGCATGCAGACAGCACAGCTACAAAGTAATGTTTGATCACCTACTTTATTCACAATTAAGATTCACATCAAGACTTCTTGATATCAAATCTGATCTCTCTCATTACTTCTCCCTATCAGCTAGTGGAGAGTGCCTGGATGGAGAAGGCAGAGACCATCCCAGGTGGGAGCCTAGCCAAGGAGCAACCCAAACCCACAGTCCCCGTGGGGTTCAGATCCCATCACAAAATTACTTTAAGTGGCATTCTGAGTTGTTATTCCTCCCCTCCTTTTTAAAAGGAATCATCATTCTCCAAAAGACACTGAACATAGTGATAAAACCAAGGCCAACACCACTTACTGCCACTGCAGCCACTCTGGCAGGTCACATTTTCCCAGAGTTTCTCATTATTTTGCCATAATGGCTGATGTGCTGCAACACGAAACGGGCCAGGTGGGCTCTCCAGGGCACAAAAAACTTCTGGATTATACTAATAACATAAAATAAAAAGAAAGATGCTTTTTAGCAGGCCGCTCCACCTCCTGCATTTGCAGTAATGTGTCCCTTCTGTTGTGTTTTTCGGAGTTTTTTGTTTGGTTGGTTGATTTGGTTTGGTTTGGGGTTTTTTGGGGGCTTTTTGTGTGCTTGTTTTTTTTCTTGGATATAATGCACGTTCAGGCATTTCTTTTCCAGCTTCAGGAATAAAGGCTACAGAGCCTTCCCCTTCTTCAGTGTAAAAGTCAACCAACTGCTGGTGCCAGCAGGGAAAGATCGATGAACCCCGCGGAGCAGTTGGCAGCAAGCAGGATGCTCAGAGAGGAGAAATGGTTAAAACCAGGCAGGGGGTGTTTGTATTCCAGCATGGAATAAAAGGCACTGAAAGGTCTGGCCACCCTGCAGGCACAGTGTGCGACACAGCTGCTTGAAATACAGTCAATTTTAGCAGCACCAGCACAGAAGAAAATTATTATGGGGAAAAAAGCCTGAATAAAGCGAAATGTTAAGGGTGAATACTGCAGCATGGCAATGCTTGTCACATCTCCTACTGGGGCTACTCAGGGATTGCCTTTGGGATTAGACTTAGGGGATGGTCAAGCCCCGGCAATAGCAAAGGGTTTGGAGCCAAGGATGGTTCCCACCATCCCTCTGCCCGTCAAGAAGAGACAGGGGACATCTCGGTGCAGGTGTATATATCCAGCACCCTAAGTCTTCTGCAACACTGCTTGAAAACAGGCGTATTTGAAGACAAATAATGCCCCAAATGTTCTCCAGACACGTACCGCTACTCAGCACTTTTCCTAAGTCAGCTTTCTTTAATGCAATAATCCAGACCCATGAGTAGGGACCTGGAGCTTCCAGGGTTTGTTCTCGTAGTCATCCCTTCACAAAACCACTACTGGGCACCAGCAGCTTAACTGCACAGCTTTATCTTGATTTCTGTAGCGGGAGCAAAACCAGCCGCACTAAAAACGCAGCTCTTCCAGGAGGGAAAAACAGCTGGTGCAAACGAAGGCGGAGCCAGACCCTGTGAACGATTGGCAGGGGTCACTCCAGCTTTAATCCCAGATCTGACACTAATTCTCCACGTCGTGGAACGAGTCAATAAGTCTCTCCACCATGGAAATCATATTTAACCTACTTCTTTCAGGACGCCGGGAGGATTAGTGTTCATAAAGCAATCTGAAGATTAAAAAGCCTTTAAGTCCTGCCGTTTGAATTGAGCCTGACCATCACAAGAACACTCAAGCCCAGACACACAACAGGCTCTAATACACTTCTCTGCTGACAGTGCTGCACAGGCTAAAGATGAGCATTAAGACTGCCTTGTGTTGTCAGTGATATTAAACAATGCAATAATTTAATTACCACTAGATTGCATCCCTCAAGTGCAAACAACAGTGTTGAAACTCTGCCTTCAAAAGAATAAAGCAAAGCTGCACACTGTGAAGGTAAAACTCAGTGTTGTGGTTCTCTGTAACACAGAGAAAAGCCACCTCTGAAATTCCCAAGCCAGGAACTGTTCCCATTTCAGTAGGATAACTGGAAATTGGAGCAGCGGCATCGTGTCAAGAGCGGCAGCAAGTTGTTTTGCTTATTTGCTTTAATTTGGATTTTTAGAGTACCACTCCTAGCAGCGTCAAAGCAAATAAAAAACCCACAACTTTCTCCCTCAGAGAAACTCACAAAGATGTTATTTAGCATCCAGTTGAACAAGAGTGTCTAAGGACATGTTTTCTGTTTGCATTATCAAACACCAGCTGCAAATGCACATTTTATGCTGCAGCTGCTGGAGCCAGCAGCGCCATAAGGACAGATTTCTGCGTGTTATATATTCATCTGAGTCTTTTTTTACACTCTGTCTTTCATAAACATCAGGGATTACCCTACACAACCTTTTTTTGTCCCTTCTTTATGTAGATAACTTTTTTAATACAGATAAGTTCTTTATTTTATAGAGATAACTTTTCATACAGTGGCTTATACTGATGGGGGAAAATAATACTGTTTTCACCAACAACCTACACCCACGTGGGGCCACATCAGAGCCTTAAAATTCATTTTGTTCACAGAACTGCTGCCGCCCTTCCCCATCCTGGTACCATCACAGACTCTGAGGATAACACTGCACTGTAACGCAGAGAAACCAGGGAAAGAAAACAGCAATATCCCATCTCAGCAAGGCCAAAGCCTCGTGTAACATCACTCAGTTGCTGCAGGCGTCCCTGGGGGATGTTAGATCATGCATAGCCCAACCAGGGTCTCACTCCCGAAGGTGCATCAGGGATAACGTATCCCCCAGGGTCTGTCCTCAGCAGCTTCGGAGCAGGTTTGCTCACACACCACCCCCCCGCCCCCGGGGTTTTAGCAAAAAGCCAGAGAGAAAATAGCGATTGGAATTTCTAAGCCTAAAAAGTGCCAGTCTGGCCCTGAATGGGAGAGGAAGAGCATCGCAGCACGATGCTCGAGGAGCAGGAAAGGTGCGAATTAACCTCGCCCTCTGCAGTGGTCACCGTCAGCTCCGCTGCGCAGCGCTACTCCCTCCGTGCAGCACCGCCTGACACACATCGACGTGACGTTTCCAGCGCCGAGATCAAACGCCCCGGTGCAAATTAGGACGTCTCTGCAGAGGTCAGAGCCCTTTCATGCGACGCCCCAGCAAAGCCAGACCCCTCTGCTGTGGGAGTCATTAAGGTCCTTCCTCCCTCCCCCCAGCTCTTTGTGCAGCCGGCTGGAAACGCTCCTGCAACAGCGAAGGGAAATCCCAGGAGCTGAGCTGTCTCCAGTCTTCCCACCAATTCCTGAGAGCGGGCGGGCAGGATGACCTTCTCCCGGGATTTATGCTTTGCATACACCGCGCTGGGGAAGAACACGAGCTCCTCGGCCGCGCGGAAAGCAGGTCAGCAGCTCTTCTGCGCGCTGTTTCTAGGGAGGGCAGAACACGCACCTGGCCGGTTTTCTCGGCTCTCTGGCAACCCTGATGCTCTTTTCTGAGCGGGGATTGCACCACAGAGCACCCCTGGCTCTGGCCCGAGGCAGCTGCAAGATGCTGGCCCCTGCGGAGCACTACAGAGAGAGGAGGTTTGGTACGGCACCCTCCCAAAAATCATCACGCAGGGGGCAAGAATCATGTGGGATGCTGCCCCAGCAGATCAGCTTTGGGGGCACCAGCAGGACAAGTCAGTTTTCTTCCACCCCGTGGCAGTCCCAGAAAGGTGGTCCTTCCGACAGACTTCATCACCTCCACCATCATCAGCCACTCATGCTTGGAAAAATCCCACACTATCCATCTGATTAATTAAAGGGGGAAAGGGTAGGAAAGCTCCAGAAAGAGATTTTTCAGAAACCAGTTGACTTCTGGGTGTGTGCTCTGGGTTCTCCATCCTGAGGGCCCCCAGAGCTGAGGATGGGGGGTGGCAAGCACTCACTGGGAGGTGGGCAAGGCCAGTCGGGAGTCTTTGAGCTCTGACGTAATGATGATGCTCACAAATACTGGTTTGAACGTTTAATTATGTTTGGTGTTACAACCTTTCTCACCTCAGAGCTCCAACAGTTCTCCTGCATCACAGCAGCGATTACATGTTTGCTGTAGGCTATTATCACTCCTTCCCAGATGGTGATATTTCACACACACACACACAATCATTACTCTCAGTCAGGCACTGACCTTTCTCTACCTTAAGCTCTCCCGTGCCATTTCTGTCCCATTTATGAGTATTTATGATCTCTCTGTAAGGGATGTCTCATTTATTATGAAGTCTGCTAGCAAGCAGCACAGTTCTCATTCTAAATTGTCAACAAGAAAAAGGAAAAGATAAAATTTAAAAACAGAATAAGAGTTTTGCTCATTCCTAAATTCAAAGCTATACATTGCTTTCTGTTCTGATCCCTTTCTTAGACCTAAGCTTTAGTTTTGAGATGGTACCTGCTGCAAGGCCCTGCTAAACTGCAGCACAGCTCGGCCCCACAGCTCCCTGGAAACCCCCAACCCAGCCTCATTCATCAGGAGACCTAAACCCTTCCCTGCCTGTAACATAACACAGGACTCAGCCTTATTTATTGTGCCAGTCTGATTCTTCTTGCATCGCCGCCGGCGGTTAATCTCCCTTTTTGCTCCTACCTGCTCTCTCATTGTCCAGCTCTAAATCCTCCTGTAAAAGCTTGAAGTGCTATCAGAGGACATCCCCCCACCGTGCCCACGCCCCTCCCTGAGTTTATCTGCTTGTGTGCAGGGCTGATGCTGCAATTCCTGCTCTGTTCCAGCTCCAGCATTGCACCCCACGGCAGGAAAGAGAGCAGCTGTCATCACACACAGTAAAAGTGGGAAGACACTACTAAACAGAGTAACCTGTCTGCAGTCCAAGTGTTTGGGCATTTAGTGCCAGAAACAGCATGTGGGCAGTGGGGCTGAACAGGGGAGACACTCTATTTCCATATAACTTCTAATTTAGGAATCACACAGTAGATGCCGACCCTGGTTTGAACTGCAGAGACAGGGGATTAATTATCTGGTACCCAAAGAGCTGCAGTTTAGACCAGATATGCAGAAGCTAAACTCACCCATCAAATCACTCCTGCATTGCTTTTTTTTTTAATTTGTTCTGCAAGAACTATCAAAAACAGCACACTATGAGGGGATCCTCACACTGGGAGAGAGGAAGATCCAGTCTAACCAACAGGTTACAAGAACACTTGCTTTCCCACTGATCAGGTCTGCAGAGCCCTTTCATGCTCCTGGAAAAACATTAAAACAGTCTACATTTCCAGTTTAGCAGAGTTAAACATGAATCAGATCAAGATACTTGTGCCTGGCCACATGAAACAGCTTTGCAGACATCGTGCATCTGTGAAAGCATCAGCCTGATGGATGCACAAGGGAATAAAGACCATGGCACTTCACCCAGTCCGTGCTCTTAGGAGGCTTTCACAACTCCTTTAGCACCCCAGATCTTTCCCAGGGTAAGACCTGAACACTGAAATTAGTTCGTGTCTGTTATCTGACACAGGCTGCTGCCAAGTCACACCTGTTAAGAGGGTCCACAAAGGTGAGATACTGTTCCTATTACCACAAGATCCAGATGTGCTGGCTGGAAAACACACAGAATACGCAGCAAGGGAGTTACCTTCAATACTGGATTTATGATTTGAGCAAAGATCACCTTTACTACCTGTTCCCTGCTTTTGAAAGATGTTTGACCACCTTTGGAGGGCCCATTCTTCTGCTCCACTGCCCACAGCAGTGCTGTTCATACCACATACCTCTTTCACCTAGTGCTGTTTGATTCGCTATTTTATTAAGTAAAATGCATGGTTTTGATTTAAAAACAAACAAACAAAAACCACACACAGACACACACCCCAAAAAAAAAAAAAAAGTTCCCAAAGGCTGGGAAGGGGAAGCTGGTGTTGCATTGTCACTGTCCAAACTTTGGTCACCTCCACGGAGCTGGAAACAACTGATGGGACATTTTCATGGAGAGGGACAGAGGTCAGAGCGAGAATAATGGAATCTCTAAGGCTGGAATAGAGCTCCAAGGCCATCAAGTCCAACTTGTGACTGATCCCCACCTTGTCACGCTGCCCAGAGCACTGTGGCCTCACCAGTGCCCAGCACAGAGAAGGGTGGAACAACCCTTGGCCCTGTGTGGAAAGCTGCTGGTCAGGCTGGCCTCAGATGAAATGCAAGTTTCAAGGGGAATTTTTACTTCTGCCCAGGGCAGTGACACACAAGGAAACCAGAGCCGCCACCGGGATCTGGGGACACAAGGGATCTTTTGTTCCCCTATGAGAAAAGCAAGAAGCAATCAGCCAGGGCACCAGCGGGCTGTGCTGGCTCTCCCTGTGACCACGGCGGAGTTTTCAGTCTGCTTTCAGGATTGCAAACACCTCCTTGCAGCCCCCAAAGGCGGAAAAGGCATCAACACCCCCACTGCACCTCGCCAGGACAGAGATCATGACCAGGGGAGGAGGTGGCTGCCTCGCCCTGCAGGTAATGTGTGACCCCAAAGCACTCATTGCTCTGAACTCACAGCCTCAGCTATTAAAAGTCACTAAATGATCCCTCCCTCCATCACCTCCAGCAGCAGCACTTGGTGCAAATTAACTCGGTGCTGCGCATTTTGCTTAAAACAACATTCTTTCAGTGAACTGAGTGCATTTAGTCTCACACTGGTTATGCAGAGAGTTTCTAAAGAGCTGGTCAGTGTAAAAATTAGAGGCTGTCACATATGAATTTTAATCACTTGC
>NW_020958637.1:7831-12963 GCF_003031625.1 Empidonax traillii | reverse complement strand
GAGCTGTCCTACTGCTCTCCTGCACTCCCCATTCCACCCCCCACATCACACTGATCCCCTGAGAGCCACCAGCATCCTGTGAGGCACCAGAACCCAATTCCAGAGGATGGGGGTAAGGGCTTGGCTGTTCTACTTGGCAGAGCCCATGAAGGGCTTTCACAGCCACATCCCACAGTCCATTTGCCACCTGGAACCAGTGCCTCTGAGTTCCTGCTTCCCCAGTGTCGTGGTTTTGCTCTGGGTTCATTTTGCTTTCCACCCCCCACATAATTACTACTAGTTGAGAGAAGGTATTTGCAGACAAAAGAGAGACAGGATTTGGGGAAAACAGTATAAACATTTATTACTAGTAAAATAAAAACTACTAATAAGTTAAAAACTAAAGAACTATATCTATAACAATTTCTACTCAAGTTAAAGTGCTATATATATTTACACAAAAATACTTCTTTCCTTTTATACCAGTCCAAGGAGAAGAAGTAGTCTCATTCTGTATCTTTGGAGTTCTAGCTTTTTCCTTCTAGTAACAGATCTTCAGCAGCAGCAGCACTTTCATTGCAGTTGGAATTTCTTCTCTCTCCCTTTCATTCTGTGTTGGCTTCCAGGGCTGGGCTTACCCCCCTCCTGGGCTAAGACTGAAGGATGGAGATTACTCAGGTCCCAAAGGGTTTTTCTTCCATAGGCTTGCAAGGGGACACTTGCTTACTATGGATCTTCTTTCACAGGGTTACAGGGGCTAATGGTTTAAGAGTCCACCCCTGTTTCCCTATGGAGGTCCCTCTCCATGGGAGAACAGTTCTTGATAGACTTCTCGGCATGGGTCTAGCACGGATCCCACACACACACGGGTTCCAGCATCTCACATGGGCCATCTCGCTCCAGCATGAGATTTCTCAGAGTCACAAAAACTTTAACAGCAGTATAGATCCACACACGCACGGATCTCGGTATCTCACCTGAGTCGTCACTGCTTTAGTACAGGTTTCCCTCAGGGTTGCAAATCTCCACCAGGACTCTGCCTCACTTCAGTTCTTCTCATGAAGCCTCGGTTCTCTTTAGTACATCCACAAACTTCTTTATTAGCTGTATGGGGAGTCTCCTTACTCCAACACACTTTTACAAGTAGCAAGGATTATTTTTCAGTCTTTTCTTTGCTGAGGAGAGAGAGTAAAAGGCAGGGGGGAAACAAGCCTCCCCCCTTTCGCATTTTACTTTTCTTTGCTGCAGCTTCGGCTGCCAGCTCCGACCTTGGAAGCTCCGTTATCTTTTGGCTGGAATTCTTCCACAGCGGTTTCTGTCCAAGTAGTCCGTCTTTTAAACTTTTTTTTTTCTTCACTCTCTTATAAGAGAGAAGGGAGAACTTCAGTGCTGCACCTGCTCCCCCCCCGGCCCAAGCCGGGGGAGGAGGGAGTCTGGCCCTGTTCGGGCCCGGTACTCCTCTCCCTTACATGGCTGCTACTCTAATTCCAACTGCGCCAACAACCTTCTCTTCCGTTTTTCTTGAAGATGTAATTAGCAAAGGCGTTTCTGGACTTCTGATTGGTCTTTTTGTCCGGAAATTACCTGGACAAAACCATCATCAGCCCCAGGGATGGGCTGAGGGGGCAAAACCACGACACCCAGCCCCAGGGATGGTCCCCTTGTCTGCTCATTCCTCCACACTCTCTTCTCAGTGATGGCATCTTAACCAGACAAACCCCTGGGAATAATTTACTTCTAAGTCTTCAATTCTTTTGTGGTTAATTTTGCAGATCTCAGAAGTGCAATCCAAGTGAATATCTTGTATTATTAAAACTATGAATAAAGATGTCTTTTTTGTGGCCTGTTTACTTTTTTTTCTGGTTTTAGGTTAATATCAGCAATCCCCAGTCGATATTGATCCCAAGCACCTCCTAATTCAGTCTGAATAGATAAGAAAATCAAGACCCTTTGTGTCTGACAATCCATCAGACTTTGTCCCTATCCCCACCCCACCATTCCCTCATCCATCCCCTGGGACTCAAAGCAGCCTTGGGCAAATCTGAGCTTCCTCCACTAAAGGCTGGACCTGCAGGTTTCAGCTCCTTGGCACCAACTCCCACCTGCTTGGCTTGGAGAAAGAGCTGCACAAGACAGTGGGTTTCTCTGGTTGGGTTTTGGTAGCAGGGGGGCAAAAGGGCTTCTGTTAGAATCTGCCAGAAGCTTCCCCTGTCCCATGGAGCCAATGCCAGCTGCTCCAGGACGGAGTTCCTGCCACTGGCCAAGGCTGAGCCACTTAGGAGTGACAGGAACACCTCTGGGATAACATATTTCAGAAGAGAGGAGAGTTGCACAGAAAAAATTCCATCCTGGGAAGAGCAGAGTGAGAACATGGGATACCAACACAGACACCAAGGTTAGTGATGAAGGAGGGGCAGGAGGGACCCCCCAGGAGCAGGGGAAGGACTCAGAGCTGAGACCCCTGCAGCCCATGGGGGACCACTGGGTTGCAGAGATCCCCCTGTATCCCATGAGACAGTAACCCATAGGACAGCAGAATGGGAAGAGCTGCTACCTGAGGGATGGACTCAAACAACACCTGACTGCAACCCCCTTCCCCATCCCCCTGCACTGCTGGGGTGGGGGGGAGGGAGAGCTGAGAAGGAAAGAGGGGTGTGGGGAAGGTGTTTTTAAGACTGTTTTATTTCTCACTCTTTGGCTTTTATCCTGTTCGTAATAAATTTAAGGGCTATTCCTATATTGAGTCTCTTTTGCCCATTAGTGAGCAACTTTCTCCCAACCCTTATCTCTACTCAGGAATCCTCAGCTGTTTTTTTTTTTTTCTCTCCTTTATGGAGTTGCAGAGGGAGGGAGAGGTAGTGGCTTTTAGCAGGTGTTTGAAATCCATCCAGGGTCAACCCACTACACCAACCCATGTGCTTGAGGCCCTTTTGTGATGTCACAGCCTGTCCTCTCCATTCCGGAATAGCCCCTGGAAACCAAAGAACCAACACCCTACAACCCCAAAGTGAAGCCCCACTCATGTGCCTTGGGACTAGTTGTGATGTCACGGCCTGTCCTCTCCATTCCAGAATGGCCCCTGGCAACCAAAAAACCAATGCCCCAACACTCCAGAGTGCAGCCCAACCCATGTGCCATGGGCACCATTGTGATGTCACAGCCTGTCCTCTCCATTCCAGAACAGCCCCTGGAAACCAATAAACCAACGTCACAGAATGTCACAGTGCAGCCCCCCCCATCTGCCATGGGCCCCTTTGTGATGTCACAGCCTCTCCCCCAGGAAAGAAAGCCTGTAACCTTTGGGATTCAGGTGCAGTTGGTGGGACACCCTGGGCACTCCATGGGCAGCAAGAGCTTTCTGTCCTGCCACCTTTTGTCTGGCAGGAATCTTTGTCCAGATTCAATTTTGGGAGTCAGACTGACAATTCCAGCGCGGGGTTCCTACAAGCAAACAACAGCCCTGCCCTCCAGGAAGGAAACCCCTTACCCTCAGTCTCTTTTCCTTTTCCTTCAAATACAACCTGCAGGGCAGCTTTCTGCCATCTCTTCTCTTGGGAATTCTGAAGATAGACCTGCTCCCATGTTCAACACCTCAGGCAAAACCACCCTGTTAACACCTTTCCCAACCTTCCCCAACCTTTCCCAAAGCCAAGATGTGGAAAGAACTGTTGTAATATTATTAATATAATAAATAAGGAGTCTGCATGGACCAAGAGACACCAATATGGTATGTAACTGAATGCTTTATTGAGAGAGAACAAAGGCTGCAGTAGCAGTTTTGAATTGTAACACGTCCCAACAGGTAACCCTCTCAACCAATCCTGCCAAGGTTCTTCACTGCTCATGTGCACCGGGGTCCAGGAGATTTCGATTTCCAGAACCCTCTTCTGGCACTCCTGAAACCCCAAACGCTGCAATTGCACACACTGGTTACATATTCATTAGATGTTCAGGTTTGCTTAATACATATTCATTACTTTGCTTCACATAGTCATGCTCCTGGAGGTCCTTCTTTGGTCCTTGCAGGTCCAAAAATCGTTGTCATCCCTCAGTTCTTCAGCAGGCCCATCATCATTGTGTTCCACAACCAAAAATTGTTACGTTTGTACTTCATCTTATCTGGAGACACAGATCGTATTTACATCCTGTTAGTTTCAGTTATATCTCAGATCTAATTCTCCAGAAGTCAACTGTGAGTGGATAAAGACACTGTTCTCATAATGCCCAACAACCTCATAATGGGGCTTTCCTCAGAAAAGCTCTGTCTTCATAAAGCCCATACATGTCATAATAGTGCTCTCCTCATAAAGCCCATAAACCTCATAAGAGGCTCCCATGATAAAGGCCATGTCTTCATGAACCCCATAAACATCATAAAAGCTCTGTCCTCATAAACCCCATCCACCTCCTAATGGTGCAGCCTCATAAAGGCACTGTCCTCATAACCCCCACACACCTCAGAACGGTGCAGGCTTCACACCTTCTTAATCACTGTGGAGTTCCCTGTACCCACTGCCCCATCCATGGCACCCCAAGAAATACTAAACCAAAGATCACCATCCTTGATCAGACAGACAAGACTGATTGTAAAACTGCAAAATATAAAACCCTTCTGGGAATGGCTTGGGAGTTCTCCGATGGAAAGTTTTATTCATATTTGTCACTGGAGCAGGGGTGGACCTGGATGGGTGGATGGTCTCATTTGGAGGGGGGAGGTCCCCTGGCCAGGCCGGGTCAGGCTGGGTGGGAGCAGGGGGGAAGCCAGACGGACCTGGGCGTTTCCCGGGCCAACGCGGGGGCAGGCTGGGCTATCCTATTTGGGGGTCGCAGGTGGGCAGAGCGAGGGGGGATCTTGCGGTGGCACGGTGAGGGGGAGGGGTGAGGTTGGAGTGGGTAGTGGGAGGGTTTGGGCTGGGCAGAGGCTGTGGAGGGTGCCCAAGGCCCGGGTGGATGCGAGGACCCCTTTTATGTGTGCCCGCCCTGCCCAGGGGTGTGCCGGGATCGCTCCTGTTCAGACATTTGTCACGTGGCGGCAAGCAGGGATCTCACAGTGCCACTTGGTGGCGGGCACAGGACATTACAAGTTCTGCACCTCCAGTGATCCAACAGCGCCGCCTGGTGGCTGTTGTAGGACATTACAAACTCTGCGTCTC
>NW_020958637.1:0-2098 GCF_003031625.1 Empidonax traillii | reverse complement strand
GGGGCTTTTGGTGCTGAGTCCTTGAACCTCAGGGACTGAGGGGAGATTGTACAAACCTGTCCATAAGGGAAAGTCAGAAGGAAAACCCAAAGTATCTGGAAGCATTAATAGGTCCCCCTGAGGGCCATTCCCAGTACAGGCTCTTCATGGACTCAGTGGAGGAGAGAATTGGAGGTCATGACTGAACAAACCTCTCCAAGACTCACTTTCAAAAGGAAAAGTTTCTTCAAAACCCTTGAGTACCTTGAAGCATTAATGAGCCCCAATGGGTGTCACTGCTGACAAAGCCTCTCCAGGGACTAATTAAAGCAGAGAATTGGAATCAATTATTGCACAAACCTCTTCAAAACTCAGAGTCAAAGGAAAAGTATCTTAACAAACCTGTAGTACTTTGAAGCTTTAACAAGCCCCTCAGAGGGCCATTCCTGACAAAGGCTCTCAAGGGACTCATTAGAGCAGATAATTGGAGGCCAGGACTGAACAAACCTCTCAAAGACTCAGTGTCAAAAAGAAGTGTTTTAATGAACCCTGAGTGCCTTGAAGCATTAATGACCCTCTGAGGGTTGTCACTGTCTGGGGCTCTCAAGGGACTCGTTACAGCAGATAATTGGAGGCCACGGTGTCACAAACCTCTCAGAGGTGCAAAATCAAGAGCAAACCCCCAATTGCTCCGAAAATCCTGCAGGCCCTCAAAGCCTTAAGGAGCCCCCCGAGGGCCCCTCCTAACAAAGCCTCTCCAGGGACTCTGCAGCAGCTCCTTGGAGGCCCTGAGTGCAGGGAGCCAAAGGCTCTGGGCAGCAGCTCAGCTGCTGAGAAAAGCCTGGCTGGGGTTGGGGAGTTTCCTTCCTTTTCAGGCTTCCTCCAGCTTTGGGAAACGCTGCCTGGCAGATTGGCACCACCTAAGAAGGGCTCTGGCAGGTTCCTGGAAGCAAAGCCGACCTGCCCTGGGCTCCAGCCCAGATCTTTGGAGCAGAGAGACACCTGAGAGTTCAAAAGAGGAGGCTGCATCTTTGACAACATCTGGGGACAAGCAGGCATTGCTGCTCTGTGGATAATCTGCACGGGAATGGTTACTTTGAGTTCAAGCATTCAATTCAAATGAAGGTGGGTATCTCAGTGATTTCTTTTGGTTTTAAATAGGAATATTTCCTTTTCCTGTGTAATTCTGTTATGAAGTTTGTAGATTAGAAAACAATCATGGTGACTTTTCTCACATGCAAAATTTAATTTTATCTGGACATTTTGAATGACACCTCGATGAGACAGATCAAACTCACAGGAAAATGGCACAAATACTGTGGGAAAACATGAAAAGCATTAGGATGACAAGTTTGTGGGATTCAGAGTTTTCTCTTGAAAAAAGTCCCTGGACTTGTCTCTTGGCTAATTGGATATTGATGTTTCCTGAGCTGCTGTTCTCCTCAGGAACACCTCAGAGTTTAGGCAGACTCCTCCCTGGGTGTTGGGGTCAGGTCAGTCAGCAGGAAGGGCAACGTGTCTGCAGGTTGGGCAAAGATGTGCGAGCGCTGGCACATCCCAGTCCCTGCTGCAGCATCCCAGGCACATCCCAGCAGGGTTCCCTTCTGCCAGGGCTCCTGCAGGGCTGGGAAGCCGGGCTGTGCCCCCCAGGCTGCCCTAAGCTGTCCTGCAGAGCAGGGTCCTGCAGCCCAGGGGCTGTGCCGGGGCAGCAAACCCAGGGCAGTTGGGAACAAGAGAGAGGGACAGAGCAGCTCCCCTCACTCTGCACTGAGCCCCAGACAATCCTCCTGCCTGGCAGGACCTGCTCTGTTGTCCCTGAGTGCATCAGAAGTGCTGAGGGGTTCTGACATCCAGGAACACTCCTCAGGAGAGATGAAGGGAGTGTGAAAATAAACCCAAAAATTTGGAATTGCTTTCTGTTCTCCTGGTTCTTCTGGGAGTGCAGATGCTGACAAGCCCTTTTGCACTGGGACCAGTTTCATCTGACACAGCTGAACACCAGGACAGGCCCCTGTGCCCACCATGCCCATGAGCCCAGGGGTGCAGAGCAGGGCTGAGCCCTCACAGCCAGTGGGCACAGGGTCTGCTCCTCATGGAAAATGTAGTGAGCCCCAACCAG
>NW_020958636.1:18240-21424 GCF_003031625.1 Empidonax traillii | reverse complement strand
CGCACCCACTCGGCTGCGCGGCCCTTCCGCTGCCCCACCTGCCCCAAGGCCTTCGTTGTGGCCGCCTACCTGCAGCGCCACCTGCGCACCCACCGCACACCCGAGCCGCGCCCTCCGGCCTGCCTGCTGCTGCGGGAGGGGCTGGCCCCGCCGCCCGCAACCCCCCGCAAGGTGCTGCTGCTGCCTGGCCCCACCAAGCCTGCCCAGGTGCCTGCCCGGGCTCACCTGGCACAGGTGGGGAAGGGGCTGCACACCTGGCAGAGCGTCCTGGTGGTGCCACCTGGGGCAGGGCAGGAGGGGGCAGGGACGAGTGTGATCGTGCTGAGGGGCGGGATGGGGCCTGCAAGTGTGCAGGTGGCTGAGGCGGCAGGTGTAGCAACAGGTGTGACAGGTGTGGTAGGGGTCACAGGTGTGACAGGTGGGGCAGGGGGGGCAGGTGTGCAGCTCCTCCAGGCTGCTGAGATGACAGGTGTGGTGGGTGTCACAGGTGTGTCAGCTGTGTCAGGGGTCACAGGTGTGGCAGGTGTGACAGGTGTGGCAGGGGTCACAGGTGGGACAGGTGTGGCAGGGGTCCCAGGTGTGCAGCTCCAGGTGTTGCCAGAGGTCACCAACGTCCAGGTGCAGAGCAGGGAGGGGACAGGGGTGACAGCTGTTCCAGGTGTGGTAGATGTGACAGGAGTGCCAGGTGTGCAGCTCCAGGCCACCGAGGTGCCAGGTGTGCCAGGTGTGCAGCTCCAGGTGTTACCGGCGGCCCAGGAGGTCGCCAGTATCCAGGTGCAGGGCAGGGAGGTGACAGGAGTGAGAGGTGTGACAGGTGTGGCAGGGATGACAGGTACCACAGGTGTCATGGGGGTGAGAAGTGTGACGGGTGTGACCGGTGTCACAGGTGTGACAGGTGTTGCAGGTGTCACAGGGGTGCAGCTTCAGGCCACTGAGGTGACAGGGGTGCCAGGTGTGCCAGGGGTGCCAGGTGTGACAGGTGTGACAGGAATGCCAGGTGTCACAGGTGTGCCAGGGGTGCCAGATGTCACAGATGTCACAGGTGTGACAGGGATGACAGGTGTCACAGGTGTTGCAGGTGTGACAGGGCTGCAGCTCCAGGTGCTGCAGGCGCCCTCCGAGGTGACCAAAGTCCAGCTCCAGGTGTTGCCGCCACCACCTGAGGTGACCAATATCCGGCTCCAACCGCTGCCACCGCCCTCAGGTGTCACCAGAGTGCAGCTCCAGGTGCTGCCACCTCCACCTGAGGTCACCAAAGTCCAGCTCCAGGTGCTGCCACCACCCCTGGATGTCACCTGTGTCCAGCTCCAGGCAGGTGAGGTGGCCAATGTCCAGCTCCAGGTGTTGCCACCGCCCCCTGAGGTGACCAATGTCCGGCTCCAGACACAGCCACCGCCCTCAGGTGTCACCTGTGTCCAACTCCGAGCAGGTGAGGTGGCCAATGTCCAAGTCCAGGTGCTGCCACCACCGCCTGAGGTGCCCAGTGTTCATCTCCAGGCCACCGAGGTGATGAGTGTCCAGCCCCAGGTGCTGCCACCACCCTCCCAGGTGACCAATGTCCAGCTCCACACGCTGCCACCACCCCTGGATGTCACCAGTGGTCAGCTCCAAGCAAGGGAGGTGACCAGTGTCCAGCTCCAAGTGCCGCCACGGCCCTCAGATGTCACCAACGTCCAGCTGCCACCGCCCTCCCAGGTGACCAACGTCCGGCTCCAGGTGCTATCACCACCACCTGAGGTGACCAGTGTCCAGCTCCAAGCAATGCCACCGCCCTCCCAGGTGACCAATGGCCACCTCCAGGTGCTGCCAACACTGCCTGAGGTGCCCCCTGTCCACCTGGAGCCCATAGAGGAGGTGCCCAGTGTCCACCTGGAAACCTTGGAGGTGCCCAGCGCTCACCTGGAGACCTCAGAGGTGCCTAGTGCCCACCTGGAGACTTTGGAGATGCCCCCTATGACCCTGGAACTCACCACGGAGGTGCCCAGTGCCCACCTAGAAGCGATGGAAGTGCCCAACATCCACCTGGAAACCTTGGAGGTGCCCAGTGCTCACCTGGAGACATCAGAGATGCCCAGTGCCCACCTGGAACCCCCTGAGGAGGTGCCCTGTGCACACCTGGAGTCCACAGAGGTGCCCAGTGCCCACGTGAAACCCCCTGAGGAAGTGCCCTGTGCTCACCTGGAAACCCTGGAGGTGCCCCCTGTGCACCTGGAGACATCAGAGGTGCTCGGTGCCCACCTGGAGCCCCCCGAGGAGGTGCCCAGTGGACACCTGGAGACCTCAGAGGTGCCCAGTGCCCACCTGGAGGTGATGGAGGTGCCCAATGTCCACCTGGAGCCCATGGAAGAGGTGACAAATGCCCACCTGGAGACTTTGGAGGTGCCCCCTGTGCACCTGGAACCCACAGAGGAGGTGCCCGGTGCCCACCTGGAGACCTTGGAGGTGCTGGGGGGGGCATCTACCTACCTGTGCCTGCAGGTGAGCAGGTAAGGGGGTAACCGTGGGCTCCTGTGGGGGCACTGCCCCAGGTGAGCAGGTGAGGGGGATCCTGGGGGGGCACCTGCCCCAGGTGACAGGATACCTGGGAGTATCTGGGGGGAAGTGGTGTTACCTGTGTCCTCCTGGCAATAAAACTGCCCCTCCCCCCCCACATGTGTCTCATCCTTGGGGGGGCGGGGCCTTGAGGAGGCGTGGTCATGTTGGGGGGGTGGGGGTTATGAAGGTTATGGGATGTGACCAGTATGGTCCCAGTATCCCCCAGTATGGCCCAAGTGACCCCCGGTGTGGCCCCAGTGGTTCCCAGTATGGCCCTAGTATGGCCCCACTGAGTCCCAGGATGGCCCCAAGTACACCCCAGCTGACTTCCAGTATGGCTCCAGTATCCCCCCAGTATGGTCCATTTGAGCCCCAGTGGTTCCCAGTATGGCACCAGTACAGCCCAACTTCCACCTAGTATGGGCCCCAGTACCCCCCCACTGTGGTCCCAGTATGCCCTCAGTACAGCCCAGCTGACTCCCGGTAGGCCCAGTGGTTCCCAGTATGGCCCAACTGACCACCAGTATTCCGCCAGTATGGCCCCAGTCCCTCCCAGTGTCCCCCAGTGCTTTGAAAGTCCATCCCAGTGCCTCCCAGTATATCCTAGTCCCTCCCAACCCCTTCCCAGTGTCTCTAACCCCCCTTCCAG
>NW_020958636.1:8464-15849 GCF_003031625.1 Empidonax traillii | reverse complement strand
TGGGATGGAGTGGGCTGAGCTGGGCTGAGATTGACGGTACTGGTGTACACTGGTCTATATTGGGCTGCCCCAGAGGAGGAGGAGGGGGATGAAGATGAAGACGAGGAGGATGAGGATTGAACTGGGCTGGGCTGTATTGGAGTGAACTGGTGCATACTGGTTCCCAGGGCCCATGGAAGCAGTGGCTGAGGAGGAAGATGAGGAGGAGGAGGAGGAGGAGGGGGAGGCCCAGGAGCGGCTCCTGCAGCACCTGATGGTTCAGACAGGACGAGACCTCCCCCAGTGCCACCTGGAGCGGGACTGGGACATACTGGGAGAACTGGGCAGTGGCTCCTATGGGCACGTGGTGCTGGCACAGCCCCGGGATGGGGGTGAGGGGCTGGTGGGGCACTGGTGGGGGCTGGGGAGGGGGGATTTGGGATTACCTGTGCACCAGGTGAGCACCTATCACACCTGAGGCTCCGCCCCTGAACACACGTGGGAGATCCAAGGGGCTCGGGTGGCGGGTCTCTGGGGTGGGATAACCTGTCCCCAGGTGTGCCCAGGTGTGTCTGTGGGGGTATAACCCATCCCCAGGTGCTCCCAGGTGTGCCCAGATGTGTCCCCCTCCTTACCCAGGTGCGCCAGTGGTGCTGAAGCTGCTGCAGAAGGACCGGACGGGCAGGTGGGGCTTCCTGCGGGAGTTCTGCACCCACCTGTGCCTGAGGGGGCAGCTCACCTGCCTGCAGGTGCTGCCCCTGGCCTTCGAGACCCCCACCCACTTTGGCTTCGCGCAGGAACACGCACCTGCCGGGGACCTGTGCGGGCTGCTCACACCTGGGGTGAGTGCCTAGGTGTGAGGGACTCACCTGTGCGGGCTGCTCACACCTGGGTGAGTGCTCAGGTGTGTCTGGGGTGGACACAAGTGTGTTTGGGAGGGGGACAGGTGTGTGGGGGAGGGTGTGGATGCACTTGCCGGGGACCTTTGTGGGTTCCCCGAGCCCCAGGTGAACCCCTGCACTCACAGGTGACCCCACAGATGACCCCAGGTGCCAATAGGTTACTCCAGGTGACCGCAGGTGACACCAGGGGACCTCAGGTGTCTCCAGGTGACCCCAGGTGTGTCCCCCCCCATCCCCAGGTGAGTCTCCCTGAGTCCCAGGTGAATCCCTGCCCTCACAGGTGACCCCACAGGTGAATCAAACGATGACTCCAGGTGACTGTGGGTGACCCCAGGTGACAACGGGTGACCACAGGTGACATTGGGTGACCCTGTGTCCCACCAGGCGTGTCCCCCCCCCGTCACCAGGTGGGCCTGCCCGAGCCGCAGGTGAAGCGCGTGGCCGCCCAGGTGGGCGCGGCCCTGGATTACCTGCATGGCCACGCCCTGGTGCACCGCGATGTGAAACTGGACAACGTGCTGGCCTTCGACCCCCAGTGCCGGCTGGTCAAACTGGGCGACTTTGGCCTCACCCGCGTCATGGGATGGCAGGTGGGGCCCACCTGTGGCTCGGGCCACGCCCCCTATGCTCCACCTGAGCTGTGCCACCTGCATGCAGCGGAGACGCTGCGCCTGGAGCCCAGCCTGGACACCTGGGCCTTCGGCATCCTCCTCTTCGCCCTCCTCACCGGCACCTTCCCCTGGGGGGCTGCCGCGCCACAGGATCCCCAGTTTGGGGAGTTCCAGGTGTGGCAGGGCCACACCTGGCAGCCAGATGGGCTCACCTGTGGCGGGGGGGAGGTACCGCGTGGCTGGAGGGGGTTGGGGGAGGCGGCGCTGGAGATGCTCCGGAGGCTCCTCCGGCTGGAGCCCGACCGGCGGAGCCACGCTGGGGAGGTGAACAGGTACCTGCACAGGTGCTGGGGAGGGGGGGCAGAGGGGCCTGGCGGGGGTGGGAGCGGGGAGGGCGCACCTGGGGATGGGAAAGAAACACCTGGGGATGGGTTGGACACACCTGGGGGTGGGTTGGACACACCTGGGAGTGGACTGGAAGTACCTGGGAGTGGGTCAGACAGAACTGGGGATGGATCGGACACACCTGGGGATGAGATAGACATACCTGGATATGGGTCTGGAACACCTGGGGATGTGTTGGAAGTACCTGGGAGTGGGTCGGACACACCTGGGTATGGGTCAGATGCACCTGGATATGGGTCAGACACACCTGGGGAGGGCAAAGGAACATCTGGGAATGAACTGGAAGCACCTGGGGATGGGTCAGAAACATCTGGAGATGGGTCTGGAACACCTGGAAGTGGGTTGGAAGTACCTGGGGATGGGTTAGACACACGTGGGGATGGGACAGAAATACCCGAACATTAGCTGGAAACACCTGGAATGGGCTGGAAACACCTGGAAATGGGATAAAAGCATCTGGAAGTGGGAATGAAACACTTGGAAATGGGATGGAAATACCTGGGAATGGGATGGAACTCCTGGAAGTGGGATAGTAACACCTGGAAATGGGATGGGAACACTTGGGAATGGGAGGGAATCACCTGGAAATGAGCTGGGAATATCCGGGGACCCCCCAAAAAGGGGAGTTGAATAAAATTCCCTGTTTTTTGCCTTTATTTTTTTAGCCTGTTTTTATCTGGGGCTTCCAGGTGGAAAAAGGTGGGAAGAGGGTGGGAAAAGGGGGGGAAGGGAGGGAAAATGGTGTAGAAAGAGAGGGAAAAGGATGGAAAATGATGGAAATAGTTGGAAAAAAAGATGGGAAAACAGTAGAAAAGAATGAGTAAGAGTAGGAAAAAGGTGGAAAAAGGGTGGGAAAAAGCAGAGAAATTGTTGAAAACCGCGGGAAAAGGCTGGAAAAAAGGCAGGAGAAGGATTTCAAAAGGGAGGGGAAAGGACAAAAAAGGATGGAAAAAACGATGTAAAAGGAGGAGGAAAGTGCCAGGATTTGCTGTGGATGCCCCCGAAAACGAACATGAACGGAAGGGGGACGATTCTGAGGGGGAGCCCCCTAAAATGCGAGGCCCGACGAGGGTGGGATTCGAACCCACGCGTGCAGAGCACAATGGATTAGCAGTCCATCGCCTTAACCACTCGGCCACCTCGTCCGCGGGTGCGCACGCGCGCCCCGCGCCGATCTCCCTTCTTGGGAGGCGTGGCTTCAAGCAAATAGGTGTGGTTAGAGGCGTGGTCTCCGATCGGAGTCGCCCTCTGGGCGATGTTTATCCACCTGTGAAGCATGGGATTCGAATCCCGGCGGGGCCAACCCGGGCAGTGGGGGGGAGGGTTTTAAACGTATTTTTATAAAATCAATAAATACATTAAATGAATAAAAATAAACGAATAAATTAAAGGAAAAACATAAATAAATTAAAATAAATAAATTAAGTGAATGTAATAAAGAAGTTAAGTAAATAAATTAAATAAAATAATTAAAATAATTAAAATATTAAATGAATAAGGTTAATGAATTAAATAAATTTCAAATATGATAAATTAAATAAAATTAAATAAATTAATCTACATAAAAAAGTAAATAAACACATCATCATCATGGCTAGGCTTCGCGAACGAAGATTTGAGAGGGGCTCTACCCCCGCTTGCTACAAGCACGTTGATGGCTAGAAAGGCCAATGCCAGATAGACAAGTCCGGTTGCAGAACGTACAGCAGAAAGACTCCCTTGGTGAGATCGACAAGACGCGATTCTTTCTGTGTTGTCTTTTCTCCTCCAGAGTGATCCTGCGTGTGTTCTCAAAAGCAGCAGCAGCGTTAGAGATGGTGTGTCTCCAGGCCTCTCGATTGGAGGCCAGGGTAGACCAATGATGGTGATCAATATGGCCAAGGCTGAGGGATTGTTTCAGGCAGTCCTTGTATCTCCTCTTCGGGGCTCCTCTCTCACTGCAGCCAGTGGCAAGTTCCCCACAGAGCACGATCTTAGGGAGGCGATGATCCTGCATCCTGGAGACGTGCCCTGCCCAGCACAGCTGTGTTCTCAGCAGCGTGGCCTCAATGCTCGGGACTGCTGCCTGTTCAAGGACAGACGTGTTGGACACATAGTCAGTCCAGTGGATGCTGAGGATTGTACGGAGGCAGCGCTGATGGAAGCATTCTAAGAGACCCAAGTGGTGCTGGTAAATGACCCAGGATTCAGATCCATAGAAAAGAGTAGACAGTACAATGACTCTGTAAATGCTGATCTTGGTGCTTTTCTTCAGGTGTTTGTTTTGCCACACTCTTTTACGGAGTTCACCAAAAGCTCTGTAAGCCTTTGCTGACCTGTTGTCTGTTCCTGCATCAATCTTCCCGTCTGAGGAGATGATGCTTCCCAGGGAATTAAACTGTTGGACTTGTAGTGTCCTATGGTAGTCACCAGGTGGCACTGTTGGATCCCTGGAGGAGTAGAACTGGTAATGTCCAGCCCCCGTCACTGGGCGGCGCTGGGAGATCCTCGGTTGCCGCCGGGTGGCGATGGAGGAGGGGGGGAAGGGGGAGGGAAACAGAAAGTTCTCCCAATGGAGGAAAACTCACGATTTTTGGTTGGTGAGGATTTCACTGTGAGCCAGGCCCGTAACCAGCAAACAGCTGCGCAGAGAAACAGCAGCAAAAAAAACCTCTCCTCCGACAGGCAAAAGACAAAGAAGCAACCAGGCAGTCTCTCCTGCTCGCTGCAGCCTCCCCTCCGGCTCCAGAGCTGAGCTCCAATCTCCAAACCCCACCCCTTTCCATACACACACCCTGGCCTTTCCCCAATTCCTCCCCCTTGGTTGCTGGGAGATTAATGTCTGGTCATTTAGGGCTCAGGCCAACTCCTTTGTTATCTGATGGCCCATTAACACACACACGCAGGAGGGGGGAGGGGAAAGGAAAGACAAAATTTCTTGCTAAAATCAGAACTATGACAGCGCTGATGGCTAAAAAGGCCAATGCCAGATAGACAAGTCCGGTTGCAGAAGGTGCAGCAGAGACTCCCCAGGTGATATCGACAAGACGCGATTCTTTCTGCGTTGTCTTTTCTCCTCCAGAGTGATCCTGTGTGTGTTCTCAAAAGCAGCAGCAGCGTTACAGATGGTGTGTCTCCAGGCCTCCCGATTGGAGGGCAGAGTAGACCAATGGTGGTGATCAACATGGCCAAGGCTGAGGGATTGTTTCAGGCAGTCCTTGTATCTCCTCTTCGGGGCTCCTCTCTCACTGCAGCCAGTGGCAAGTTCCCCACAGAGCACGATCTTAGGGAGGGGATGGTCCTGCATCCTGGAGACGTGCCCTGCCCAGCACAGCTGTGTTCTCAGCAGCATGGCCTCAATGCTCGTGACTGCTGCCTGTTCAAGGACAGACGTGTTGGACACATAGTCAGTCCAGTGGATGTTGAGGATTGTACAGAGGCAGCACTGATGGAAGCGTTCTAAGAGACGCAAGTGGTGCCGATCAATGACCCAGGATTCAGAACCATATAGAAGAGTAGACAGCACGATGGCTCTGTAAACACTGATCTTAGTACTTCAGGTGTTTTGCCACACTCTTTTACAGAGTTTACCAAAAGCACTGTATGCCTATGATAAACTAAATAAAATTAAATAAATTAATCTACATAAAAAAGTAAATAAACACATACATGTATAATAAAATGCAATAAGTTGCATATTTTTCCAAATTGCTCTCAGTTTCCATCCAGTTGGGCCTCGCTCTATTTAAATGTACTTCTTTAAAAGAGCTGGAAGACCAGCAGAGTGGCGCAGCGGGAGCGTGCTGGGCCCATAACCCAGAGGTCGATGGATCGAAACCATCCTCTGCTATGTTAATTTTCTTTTTCCCCTCACTGTCCCTTTCGCCCAACTAATTTTCCTTAGTTTTCTTTTTTCACGCTATTTCCCCCTAATTTTCCTTTTTCCCCCCCTCACTAATTTTTCTTATTTTCCTTTCCCCCTCCTCCTTTTACCCCCTTTCCTAGGCTTGTAGAGGGTGTTTTTGGAGGGTGTCCACCCGCTTGGGGTCCTGAAACAGCCGTGGTGGGGTTTGGGAAGTTCCCAAGACAAGGAGGGGGGGTGGGAAAGGTTTTTTTTTTTGGAAGGTGTCCTCTCTCGGGGGGTTCCCGGGACATGCGTGTGTGGGGATTTTGGGTGTCTCCCTCTCTGGGAGTCTCGAATGACTCGTGGAGGGGAACTTCAAGGGGCGGGTTTTGGGAGTCCTTTGTGACCGACGCAAATGAGTTTTTTTGGGGGGATCTCTTCACTCAGGGGCTCCTGAATGCCCCGAAAGAGAGGGAAATAGATTTTTCGTGGCGATCTTCCCTCTCAGGGGGTCCCGAATCTCGAGTGGATGGGGGAAGGAGAGGGAAGTGGAGGCGGGCGAGGGGAAGTCTGATTATTCCTGATCGGCACCTCCGGACAGCCGGCGCCGTGGCTTAGTTGGTTAAAGCGCCTGTCTAGTAAACAGGAGATCCTGGGTTCGAATCCCAGCGGTGCCTCTGTCGCGGGTGTGTCGTTTTTCATATGTGCTTTTATGGAGATTTTAGAAGTTTTTATGTATTTTTATAGGGGAGTATGTATTTTAATGTTTTTGTTATAAATAATAATACATATTATAGATATCTTAATATTATAAGAACCATGAATATTTAATTATTATTATAGTGCAAGTGAAGTATTTTATTGTGTGTTTTTAAATATTATATTATATTAAATATTATACCTTATAAAGTACATGACATATATATACTATGTAACATACTTATTGTAAAAAAATTATTAATTATTATAGAAAAGGAGTTTGGAGGGTGAGGAAAGAGGAAGAGGGGAAAATGGAATTAAAAAGGAAGGAAAAATGGAAACGAAAAGGGGAAAACTTTAATTCCCTGACCGGGAATCGAACCCGGGCCGCGGCGGTGAGAGCGCCGAATCCTAACCACTAGACCACCAGGGAGGACAGAGGTGAGGGCATAAACCCTCCCATCCAGACTTTAGGGATCCCCTGAGGGGGAGAGACCCCCAAAATCCCCCCCCAAGTGAGTCCCGGGACCCCCTGAGAGAGGAGACCCCCAAATCCATCTTCACGTGTGTCTCGGGACCCCCTGGGGTGAGAGCTATTGGGGGATCTATTGGGGTCCCGGGGGGCCTCTGGGGTGGTCTCTGGGGGTGTGTATGGGGGGGGTGTACGGAGGGCCTAGAGGGGATCTGTGGGGGGGTCTATGGGGGAGTTCTGAGGGGGTCCTAATGCGCGGGTCGCCCCCTCGTGTCTCCGCGCGCCCCCGTCGACCCCTCTCGGGCATCTTCGGTCACCTTCGGCACCAGTTCGGCTCCGCTCGGGAATCTTCGGGGACGTTCGGAGACCTTCGGGCCAGTTCGGCTCCATTCGGAGACCTCCGGATCGGTTCGGCTCCATTCGGTCCCATTCGACTCCGGTCCGACTCCGTTCGGCTCCGTTCGTCCCCGTTCGGCTTCGTTCGTCCCCGTTCG
>NW_020958636.1:5645-6956 GCF_003031625.1 Empidonax traillii | reverse complement strand
GGTGTGTATGGGAAGGTTTGAGGATGATTTTGGGGGGTTCAGGTGTGGGGCAGGTGTTGGGGGGCTGGCTTAGGGGGAGCAGGTTTTGGGGGTCAGTTGTGGGGTCACACTTTGGGGGAGTTCTCCCTTTGGGGGGTGCCCCTAAGGGTCAGATTTGGGGTCACACTGGGGAGGCAGTTTTGAGGGGGGATTCCCTGTTTGGTGGGGCAGGTTTGGAGGAGGTCGGTCTGATTTTGGTAGACTTCACAATGTGTGTGGGGAGGGGTCACATCTGGGGGGGTTTCTGTGCCCCGGGAGGGCAGTTTGGGGTTCAAACCCCCCAAAACCACCCCTGACTCCTCCTTCCCCGCCGCAGGTCCCCCTCCCCCACCTCACTGGGACCACCCCCCACGCATGGCCCGGCCCAGCCCCCCCCTTCTCCCCCCCGGCCCCCGCTGACCCCCCGACAGGTGACCCCACAGGTGAGGGGGCGGGACTTGGGAAAGGGGAGGGGTTTAGGGAGGGGCAGTGCCTGGGGGGACTTTGGAATCCAGGTGAGACCTCGCTGGGACCCTTCCCAGGTGTGTCCAAGTGTGACAGATGTGTCAACACGTGTCCAGGTGTGTCCAGGTATACCCAGGTGTGTTCAAGCTTTGTCCATGTGTGTTCACATGTGTCCAGATGTGCAATTACATGTCCAGGTGTGCCCAGGTGTGTGACTGCATGTACAGGTGTGTCTGAGTATATCCAGGTGTGTTCAGGTCTATACAGGTGTGTCCAGTTGTGTGACCATATGTACAGGTGTGTTCAGGTATGTCTCGGTCTCTACATACATGTCCAGGCGTGTTCAGGTGCGTAACCACGTGTGCAGGTGTGTAAAGGTGTGTGACCACATGTACAGGTTTGTGCAGGTATATCCAGGTATGTCCATGTCTATACAGGTGTGTTCAGGTGCATCCAGGTGTGTTCAGGTGTGACAGGCATGCTGAGGGGTATCCCACATGTGTCCCATGTGCCAGGCATGTCCAGGGACTACAAGGCGGACGTTTGTCCCATGTTTGGTGTCCCGCGTTGTTCCCGTGTTGTTCCCATGTGTCAGGTGTGTTCCAGGCATGTCCGGGGACTACGAGGAGGACGTTTGCCGCAGCGCTTTGCGCCTGGTACACGAGCTTTGCTTCGCCCCCCGGGCCCGACCCCCCCACGCCCGGTGCCTCGAGTTCACTGACCTGCTCCGGCACCGCGGCCACCCCCGGCCTGCCGACACAGGTACGGGGGGTGCACACCTAGGGGGCACCTGGGGACAGGGATACACCTGGGGGGGGACCTGGGGAC
>NW_020958636.1:0-2188 GCF_003031625.1 Empidonax traillii | reverse complement strand
TAAAAGTCTCAAATGATTTAATTTGTGGTTTAATTTTTGGTTTAATGTTTGATTTGTTTGGGGATTTAACTTAAGATTTTAATTTGGGATTTGATTTAATTGGGTATTGAACTTATAACTCCATTTGACATTTAATTAATGAATTAATTTATTGATTAACTCATAATTTAATTAATGATTTAATTTCTGACTCAAATTTGGGTTTATTTGGGATTTAATTTGTGATTGAGAATTGAATTTATAATTCCATTTGGGATTTAATTGATGAGTTGATTTATTAATTAACCCATTTCTGATTTAATTAGTGATTCATGGTCACATAAGCCCCTGTCCCCTCTCACCTGTCCCCTCACCTGTCCGCTCACCTGTCTCCTCTCACCTGTCCCTGTGTCCCCTCACCCATCCCTCACCTGTCCGTGTGTCCTCTCTCACCTGTCCCTCACCTGTCCTTGTATCCCCTCACCTGTCCTCTCTCACCTGTCCCCTCATCTGTCTGTGTCCCCCCAGGAAAAGCCGGACCTGGGCGAGGTGAACTTCTCTCTGTGTTACCTGCCCACGGCCGGGCGGCTCACGGTGACGGTCATCCGGGCGTCCAACCTGCGCGCCATGGACCTCACCGGCTACTCAGGTGCGTCACAGGTGTGCCCAGGTGTGCTCAGGTGCATTACAGGTGTGTAGGACAGGTGTGCCCAGGTGCATCATGGGTGTGCCCAGGTATGTCACAGGTGTGCTTAGGTGTGTAGGGTCTCTGTGGGTTCCTGTGGGGTTTTTGGGGTCCCAGTGGGGTCGCTGAGGGGTTTCTGGGGCCCCCGAGCAAACCTCTACATGAAGGCCTCGCTCGTGGCCGAGGGTCCCTGTGGGGTCACTGTGGGTTCCCTTAGGGGTTTTTGGGGTTGCTGATGGGTTTCTGGGGCTCCCCGAACAGACCCGTATGTGAAGGCCTCGCTCATGGCCGAGGGCCGGCGGCTCAAGAAGCGCAAGACATCCATCAAGAAGAACACGTTGAACCCGAGCTACAACGAGGCCCTGGTGTTCGACGTCCCCCACGAGAGTGTCAACCACGTCAGCCTCACCATTGCTGTTGTGGACTATGACTGGTCAGCCCAGGGGGGGGCCTGTGGGGGTCCTGAGGGGGGAGCCTGGGGGGTCCTCGAGGTGTCTGGGGTCCTCCTGGAGTGATGGGAGACCCCTTCGTTTGATGTCCCCCATGAGACCACTGCCCACGTCACTCCATTGGTTAGGACTGGTCAGTGCTGGGGGGGCTTTGGGGGGTCCCAGATGGACTTTGGGGGTCTTTGGGGGTCTTTGTGGGGTTCTGGAGGGGTTTGGGGGGGTTCTGGAGTGATGGGAGACCCCCTCATTTGAGAGGTCTTTGAAGACCCCCAACATTGCCTTGGACTGGTCAGCACTAGGGGGGCTCTGGGGGGTCCTTTGGGGGTCCTGGATGGGCTTTGGGATCCTGGGAGGGTTTTGGAGTCCTGGGGGTCTCTGGGGGGTCCAGGGAGGGGTTTGGGGTCCTCTTGGAGCCATTGGAGACCCCTCGTGAGTGGGGTTGCACAAGGGAGCAAAAACGAGGATCTGGGATCTGGGGAGTTGTGGTGGGTTTTGGGGGTCCATGGTGGGTCTGGGAGTCTGTGGTGGGTTTGGGGGCTCTGAGGGTGCCCCCCTGACCCCCCGGTGTCCCCCCAGCATCGGGCACAATGAGGTGATTGGGCTGTGCCGGGTGGGCAGCGACGCCGAGGGTCCGGGGCGGGAGCACTGGGCGCAGATGTTGGCGAACCCCCGCAAGCCCATCGAGCATTGGCACACGCTCGTCGAGGTGAGAACCCCCAATCGGGACCCCTCGAGACCCCTAGTACTTGTGGGGACCCTCACAACCCCCCACAACCCATTGGGACCCCCTGAACCCATAAGGAACCTACAGGGACCCCACAGGATCCCAGAAAACCCACAGGACCCCCAAGAAGCCCCAACATCCCCAACGTCCCCAACCCCCCCAGTATCCCTCTAATGTCCCCAATGCCCCCAATCCCCTCAATGTCCCCAATGTCTCCAAATCCCCCTATGTCCCCCAGTGTCCCCCCATGTCCCCAATGTCCCCAAATGTCCCCAGGAAAAGGCTCTGGTGGCCAAAGGGACGTCGCGGGACAAACCAGCCCTGGGGGAGCCCCTGGGCCCCCAGTGAGAC
>NW_020958635.1:24967-27441 GCF_003031625.1 Empidonax traillii | reverse complement strand
TCCCTTCCCTTCCCTTCCCTTCCTTCTTCCCATCTTTTCCCTGCATTCCTTAGTCCAGGCTCAACCCAGGCTTTAATTCCACATCTAAATTCCCAAAGGAAAATCCCCAGGGATCAAACTCGGAGCCCGCTCTGCCAAATTTAAATTCCCAGCCGCTCTTCCCTTTCCCTTCCCTCTTTTTCCCGGCTGGATCCGGAAAAGCGGGATGTGATCCCAGGCTCGGTGATTCCCTCTAGGGGGCACGATGCATCCACTGCTTTTCCTTTTCCAGAGGGAGCTGAGCATTCCAAGAGGCAGCGAAATATCCGTGTGTTCAGCAGGAATTCCCACCCCTCGGGGCTGGAGCTGCTGGAATTCCCCCCTCAACTCCCAGCGCTGCTGCTTTTCCTGAATTCTTGCTGGGATTTTTAGGATACGTTTGGGGTTTAATCCCGAATTTTATTCCCAGTGGGAAAGCCGGATCCTCCGTGCATCCTGGCTAAGTCAGGGATATCCTGGATAACCTGGAGGTGCAGGAATGTCGTTTAAACACCACTCTGGGGGTTTTTTGGACCTCCCTCATTCCCAATATTCCCAATGTTAAAACTCCAAGAAAATTACGCTCCGTAAAAACCCCCTCTGGAAGTAAATCCTGTTTTTCCCTTGCTTTTCCACTCAGGATTCCTGGGATAGAACTGGTGTTGCTTTTCTGCTGCTTCCGGGATATTTCTCACCCGGAGCCGATTCCGTCCTTTCATTGATTCCCAATTGTCCAGGAATTTTTATGGATTGTGTTATTTTAGTAAAGCCAATCCCTGTTTTCCCTAAATTGTCACCACAGTGAATTCCTTTAATTTCATTGCTCCACGAGGACAGGGAATGACGTGGGATCAGCTCCAGATCCCGGAACGCCGGGAATGGCTCCGTCCTTTCCTTAAATCTGTTGTTTCCAGCCATTCCCTCCTGGAATCCTCTCGGATCGGGGTGGCAAACAGGGATAGTTAGTCACCCTGCCCAGCCTCAGGAATGCTGAGATCCATGCAGAAGGACAATTCAGGAAAGGGCAGGATGTGCATCCCTGTTTCTTCACGGACAAAAATGCGGGATTTAAAAAACCATTCCCAAGCCAAACCATCCCAAAATTCCATCGGCAGCGCAAACGTTCCCTATTTTTCTAGTAAAATTCCTCCCACTAACTAAAAAAAGCAACTTCCAAACCCTCAGTTTTCCATAAAACACCCTTTGACTGGGATTATTCCCCTTCCTCCCTTATTTTTCCATGAAATATCCGTCTGCTGGGATTTTTTGTTTCCCCCTTTTTCCCCCCCCTCTTTTCTACGTTCCCGGGAGGATTTTATTCCAGAGTGGCACAAGCTCCTCTCCAACTGCATCTGCTTCTTCCTCCCTCATCCTTCTCCCTCTTTTTCTGTCGGTTCAGGTGTTTTTCCGGCTCGGAATGGTTGTGGCAGATGGTGGGATAACGGGATGCTGACCGGGGAATTCCCCGCAAACCCGGAGCCTTTTTGTCACAAAGCTCCGAAAATCAGAGCTTGGATCGGCCTAGGAGGGCATGGAATTATGGAAAAGGGGTGGGAGAAGCTCTCCAGGCTCTTTCCTGTGGTTTTATTTTTTTGGGAAAAGGTTGTTTTGGGAATTTCCAGCTGCTCTGTCGGGGATTTAAAGGGGAGTTTGGGGATGCGCTGCAAAGAAACTTCCATAGGGAAAATCCGGTGCTTCCAGTGGCTTCAGGCTCCTGGAATTTGGGATGGGAGAGTGGGAGATTCCTAGAGAAACAGGGCAGACCCTTTGGGATGTGTCCTGCCTGGAAAACTGGATGTTCCTGTGTCATCAGGCTCCTGGAATTTGGGATGGGAGAGTGGAATCCTCGGGAGATTCCTGGAACGGCAGGGCAGACCCTTTGGAATGTGTTATCCTACCAGGAAAACTGGGTGCTCCTGTGGCTTCAGCATCCTGGAATTTGGGGTGGGAGAGTGGGATCTCCAGGAGATCCCTGGAAAAGCAGGGCAGACCCTTTGGAATGTGTTGTCCTTCCAGGAAAACCGAGTGGTTCCGTGGCTTCAGTATCCTGGAATTTGAATTAGGATAGTGGGATGTGCAGGAGACTCCTGGAAAAACAGGACAGACCCTTTGGAATGCGTTGTTCTGTCTGGAAAACTGTGCCATCAGGCTCCTGGGATTTGAATTAGCATCGTGGGATCTCCAGGAGATCCCTGGAAAAGCAGGACAGACCCTTTGGAATGTGTTGTCCTGCCAGGAAAACCGGGTCATCCCATGGCTTCAGCTTCCTGGTGTTTGGGCCGGGGGAGAGTGGGATCTCCAGGAGATTCCCATAAAAGCAGGACAGACCCTTTAGGGTTGGAATTCCCGGATGTTGGAGCTGGGCAGAGCTTCCCTCCGTTTCCCTGCCCGAAAACTCGGCTTTCCAAGGAAGTGTTTGCCGCTCCAAAGGGAACCGTCCCTACGGAAGCTCCGGG
>NW_020958635.1:18278-19379 GCF_003031625.1 Empidonax traillii | reverse complement strand
TCAGGGGACACCTCAGCACTCTCCAAAACCCCCTGACAGGAGGGGGGAGCTGAGGGGGGTTGGGCTCTGCTCCCAAACAACTCTCAGTAAGATAAGAGGGCTCGTTCTGGAGCTGTGCCAGGGGAGGTTTGGGTTGGATATCAGGAAGAAATTCTTTCCAGAGAGAGGGATCAGCCACTGGAATGGGCTGCCCAGGGAGGGGGTGGATTCCCCATCCCTGGAGGTGTTTAGGGACAGACTGGATGTGGCATCAGTGCCACGGGCTGGGAACCACAGCGGGGTTGGATCAAGGGTTGGACTTGATGATCTCAGAGGTCCTTTCCAACCCTGCTGATTCTCTGATTCTCTGATAATGTGGTGTCTCCTCATCCACAGGAGGCTCATCCACCCCCAGAGGGGTTTGGAAGGGCTTTTCCCTCAGCGGGAATGGGGATGGGACGGAACTGGGATTACTGGGGTTACTGGTGGGGCTGGTGACAGGTGACATGTCCTCCTGTCCCCACCTTGTTGGGTTGGTCCATCTCTGCCTCTGTCTGTAGTTTGGGATTGGAGGGCACAAACCAGGATATTTTCCGGTGTTTCTGTCCCAGGTTGGATTTTGGTGTTGGAATTGCAGGGCTGAGTTAAACACGTTGTTCTTCCCGGTATTCCCTGGGACAGTGGAAGGTGTCCCTGCCCATGGCAGAGGGGGTGGAATTCCATGATCTTTAAGGCTCCTTCCAACTCAAACCATTCCATGATTTCCCCCCAAAAAAGGTGTTTCCTTACAGTTGATTTTTAGGAGCCAGCGATCCAGCGTCGCTCCTGGTGGGATCCGGGAGCTTCCTCTTTTTGGGTGGAGAAACTGTGGTGGGATTTTGGTCGGGTTTCCCCATGGATTTATCCCGTGTTCCAAAAGCTTGGAGCAACTTTGTCTAGTGGAAGGTGTCCCTGCCCACAGCAGGGTGGTCTTGAAGGTCCCTTCCAACCCAGACCATTCCATGATTCCTGTTTTAGCCCAACTTGTCTTTGTCTTTCCCAGTTTTTCCCTCTATTTGCTGTTCTGTTCCCATCCACAGGTTTTCCCATCCAGGGAAGCACTTGGTGTTCAGGATGGGGATA
>NW_020958635.1:10237-12972 GCF_003031625.1 Empidonax traillii | reverse complement strand
GAAGAGGAGGCTCAGGGGTGACCTCATCACTCTCTCCAACTCCCTGAGAGGAGGTTGTAGCCAGGTGGGGGTCGGTCTCTTCTCCCAGGCAATCAGCAGCAGGACAAGAGGGCACGGGCTTAAGCTGTGCCAGGGGAGGTTTAGGTTGGATATTAGAAAGAAGTTCTTTGCAGAGAGAGTGATCAGGCACTGGAATGGCCTGCCCAGAGAGGTGGTGGATTCCCCGTCCCTGGAGGTTTTTAAGCTGAGATTGGATGTGGCACTGAGTGCCATGATCTGGTAATCCCAGTGGGGTTGGATCAAGGGTTGGACTGGATGATCTCGGAGGTCTCTTCCAACCCAGTTAATTCTGTGATTCTGTGATTCCCAGTTTCTCTCATTTGCACACCCCTCCAGCATCCTGAGTTTAAATGGGAATGGGATGTTCTCCCTCCTCTGGCCGAGGGGATGGGGCCAACATTTCCAGAGGGAATAACAATCCCGCTTTTCCTCCTTCTGAACGCACCGTTAACTTTATGGAGAGGATCTCCAGGGAAAACAAGTGGCCCTTTAAATCAGGTCTAAGGCACAAACTGGGAATTGCAGGGAATGTTCTGCATGATATCCCAGCGGGTGGGTACTCCTAGGAAATGGAGAGTCCTGGGATGATGAGGGTCAGAAGGGATCCTAAAGATCGTTCAGTCTGACTCCCTGACACCTCCCACTAGCCCAGGATGCTCCAAGCCATGTCCAGCCTGGCCTTGGACACTTCCAGGGATGAGAAATACCGGATTAAATGGATAAAGGTGATTCCAGTGGGGATGTTGAGCATCCAGGTGTTGGCGAATCCGTGATTTCCCCTGGCAGAGTTTTGCTGAGGGGCTGGTGGAGCCAAACGCCCCCAAGGCCATCAGGACCTTCCTCTTTCCACCAGCCAGAGTTGTCCCATCCCTGACACATCCCAGGGCTCTTCCATCCCTTTTCCAGGTTCTAAGGAGTCAGGTGGGAGCTCCTTTGACTGCAGGACCTCTGATGGTTGGAACGTTCTGTCATTCCGTGACTCGAAGACCTTAAAGGTCTTTTTCAGCCTTAGCAATGACATCGATGAGTCCCATCCTGTCCCATCCACACCCCAATTCCAATCCCTTTTTTTTTTTCCATGTGCCTCCTCCTAGGATCCACCTTCCCGTTGGCGAGGAGCCCCCCGTCCAACAAGGTGATCAAGACCCGCTACAGGATCGTGAAGAAGAACGTGGCCCCTCCAGTCTCGTCCTCCTTCTCCAGCCCCATTCCCACCTGGAAGACCAGGCGCCCCGGGACATCCAGGTAACTCTTCCATCCCTGGAATGCTTGATTTTTCCCTTTTTTTGGTCCTCCTTAATGCCAAACTTATTGTCTCAAAAGTGGAAAGTGGTTTTAATCATCGGGTTAAGCTTCCGTCGCCTGCGGCTCCCGGTTTATTCCCCCTTGGAGTCGCTTGTTTCCCGTGAAGAGGTTAAACCAGCTGGAAGGAGGAGGGGAAAAAAAAAAATCTTCCTAAATCAGCTGGAGGTGTTTGCAGGGAGCATCTGGGAAGGCCAAGGGAAAACCTGGAGCTTGTGTCGGGGAGGGAAGGTCGCTGAAATGATTGGTGCTGGGAGAACAAAAAAAGAGGATTTTGGAAGTGCTGGGTTTGGTGAAACCCCAGATTTTGGCTGGTTGGAGGTTGAGAGGGATTTGTTGTGCCCCTCAAAATGCCAGCAGGGTTGGATGGGATATTGGGAAGGAATTCTTCTGTGGGATGGAATTCCCAGAGAAGCCGTGGCTATCCTATCCCTGGAAGTGTCCAAGGCCAGGTTGGAGCAAGCTGGGATAGTGGGAGGTGATCCCTGCCCACGGCAGGGGTTTGGACCCGGAGAGTCTTGCAGGTCCCTTCCCACCCAAACCATTCCAAGATTCCATGAATCAACAGAGAACAAGCCGTGCTCTGCCTGTTCCTCTCAGGTTCTTCCCGTCTTCATCTGACGGAGAGTGATGAGAAGGGGGGAATCTTCAGGAATGGGAATCAGGGAGCACGTGGGAAATGCTTCTCCCACAGTTTTTTTCCCTCCATCCTTGGGAGCGTCCTGGTGGATCTGCCGCGGGCGACGCGCCGGGAGCTGCTTTTTCCCTGAATTTTCCTTGCTCTTCCCAATGCAAGGAGCTGCTCTGGTGATGGTGGGACACTGAGTTTTATCTTTCCTCCCGACTGGTCGATCATTTTAAATTATTTGAAATAATTTAAATTATTTAAATTATTTTAATTGTTTCTATTTGTTTTAAAATTAAAATTTTCTTTAATTTTTTAAATTATCATAATGGTAATATTTGATAACAATTTGATATTTTTCGTGTCCTGTTCTTAAGCCAAAAGCGGGAATTCAACTGGTGGTGCCGTGCTCTACTCCCAAATTTCTTCCTGGCTGATACTAAAGAACAACTCCTTCCATGAAATCCAGTTTTTTTGGGATGTCCAGAAGTGACATCCCAGGCTTTTAACTTTCTGGGACATCCGGGATGTCACCCTGTTGCCAAGAAATCCCTGGAAGAAAGTGATGAGGGGCGTGGCTTTGGGAAATGAGTGCCGGGGAGAGCCGTGGGAGGTGCCTGATCCCAATCCCTCGGGAATAACTTCCATCCCCCGGTTACTGCTGGCTTGCATTAAACTCTGCCCTGCCGCTGACTCGTCCTCGAGGCGAGAGGTGGGAGTAGATTTGAAATTAATTTTCCTCCACTTT
>NW_020958635.1:4280-9529 GCF_003031625.1 Empidonax traillii | reverse complement strand
CTCCCACCCCCTCTTCACTAAATCACTGTGATCGGGAGCCATGATCGAGTTAAATTAACTTAAATTAATTTACTTAATAAGAGCTCCGGATCGTTGTGAATGAGGGGAAGATTTATCGATCCTGCCTTTTCCCTTCCTCCCCCTTCCCCTCCTGCTGGTTTTTCCGGAGCGCAGCTCCCCGAGGCCTTCCCTTGGCTTTTGGGGGTTGCTCATCCCTTCCAAAAAATTGGAAAAATCTTGGGAAGGGACGTCCCCCCTTTCCCTTCACAACCTCGTTCCACCGGGAGGAGTTTTGGCTTCCGACCTCTTCCTTCGTGTGGCGTCGGGAATTTGGGATGTCCAGAGGGAGGTGAAGCTTCCTGGAGCTGAGGGTTAGAAGGGTGGAGCAGATTTCCCACGAGGAAAAGGCCGGGAGATTCGGGATCGTTCGTCCTGGAGAAGAGAAAGGTCCGAGGTGACCCAATCGTGACCTTCCAGGACCTGAAGGGAGCGGAGAAGGAAGGTGGAGAGGGAGTTTTGGCAAAGACCTGGAGTGACAGGACAAGAGGGAACGGCTTGGACCTGACAGAGAGGAGGTTGGGATGGGACGTGGTGGGATTTTTGGGGGGCGGGGGGTCCGTGCAGGGGCAGGAGTTGGATCCCTGATCCTCAGGGCAGTGCAGGATTCCCTGGACTCCTGCAGGAGACTCCAACTCCGGAGATCCAGAGGCACTTTAGGACACATTTTTGGGAGTGCAGACTCCTCAGCCCCGTGTTCAGAGACCCCCCCCAGCCCCGTGAGTCGAGCGCTGACCCAGTTTGAGGAGTTTTTCCCGAAATCCTGCTGCCGGCGTGGAAAACAAAAGTGGCTTCTCTGCAAATAACTCGTCTGGCGCCGCCGGGGGAGCTCAGGCACGTCCTTCCAAACCCTTCCCAGCTCCTCCTGAGGGACAATCCAACCCCTCCAGCTCCGTAAATAAGTGAAGAACAAGCTAATCCAACATTTGTCAGGGAAATGCCTGCTCAGGAGAAAGGGGCTCGTGTGGTTTAGGTTTGTTTTCTCGTTGAGCTTTGTTTTATTTGTGGGTTTTTTTCCTTTTTTTTTTTGGGGTCTGTTCCGTGGCCTGGAGCGCTGAAGGGATTTGGGAGGGAAAATATTTTCCGTTGTCACCGTCCCTGGAGGTGGAACTGGATGTGGCACTCGGGGTGCTCTGAGCTGGGGGATAAGGTGGTGGTGGTGGGTCAGAGGTTGGACTGGGTGATCCAGGAGGGCTTTTTCCGACCCAGATGGTTCTGTGATTGCAAGGATTTTTCTCCCCCCTGGTTTCAAGGATCCCGAATCCTTTAGGGCTTGGGGTTGGAAGGTAAATGGGGGGATGTTGGGTGTGGCAAAAAGTGGGGGGTGGAGGGTTTGAAACGGGGCTCAGCCACCGTGGTGGGTTCAGGTGCCACTTCCCGAGGGAAAAGGAATCCACGGCCGAGCGTCCAAGAGGGAGAAGGAACCACCATCCCTGCAGGATTTTGGGGTGTTGTGCCGGGTCACTTGGATGCACCCACCTCCTTATCCCACCCCTTCCTTTCCCTTTCCTGGTGGTTGGGTTTTGGATTTCCAGGTTCTTTGTGCTCTCTCCCTGGTTTTTGGGGGTCGGTTGACCCAAGTTCATGGAATCGTGGAATGCTTTGAGTTGGAAGTGAGAGCACCCAGTCCAACCCCCTGCCATGGGTGGGGACACCTCCCGCTATCCCAGGTTGCTCCAAGTCCCATCCAACTTGGCCTTGGACACTTCCAGGGATGAGACCATCCAGTGCCACCTCTCTGACCGGCGAAGGTGGCTGCTGGTGGGGGTGGAGGTCACCGTTCCCCGTGTCCCGGTGCCCCCTTGGATTCCCCCTCTGTGGGAGAACGTTTTCCATGTCATTCAGGTGGGAGTGGAGCTGCAGGTGCCAGGCCTGGTGCGCTCTCAGTGTGGAAGTTATCCCTGTCTCCCTAAATCCCTGGGGATTCCACGGGGGGTTGAGTGAAGGTCTCGGGTTCCGTGTCCACTGGTGGGTCCGTGATAATTCCATAATTCCCATCTCCAGTTCCAGCGGGACACAGAACCGTCTGCTTGACTTGCCACGGCAATTCCGTCGCTTCCCACAGCCTTTTGGTTGCACTCCAAGGCTCCTTTGGGAAGCTCCTGTGGGAATGGGATGGGGTTCACCCAAACTCTTCTGTGGGGTTCGTGGGAAGTGCCTGAGATCCGTCGCTTGTCCTACAACCCAACATGGGATTGCAGGTGGTGGGGAGGGCCCTGGCACAGGTTCCCCAGAGAAGCTGTGGCTGCCCCATGCCTGGAATTGTCCATGGAAAGGGGCTTGGAGCAACCTGGGCTAAGTGGAAGGTGCCCCTGCCCACGGCAGGGGGGGTGGAACTGGATGACCTCGAAGGTCCCATCCCACGATCCCGGAGGCAGCAGCGATTGGAGCTGCCAACTGGGAGCAGAATTTGGGATCATAACTCACGAGGGATGGAGCAAATCCATATTTCTCCTGCTCTGGAGGGGGGTCATCTCCAAAGTTGAGGAGAAAAAACAGGGAAAAACTGTCGACATCGGCTTCCCCGGCGGATAATCATCGGCTTTCATCGACGTTCCCATATATTGTGAGAGGCAGGGATGGGGGGGTTAAAGGGCTCAGCAAACTCTCTCTCTCTCTCTCTTTTCTCTCCTCCACCCCCTTTTCTTTCTTCCAACGATCCAGACCTTCCTCTTGAAGGATCCAGGAGTTGGGATCCCGACCTCCCGCGGGTCGGTGTGGAGGTGACGCTGCACAGTGGGGGGCAACCTGCAAAATCAGACCCTGACTTAATTGTTGGGGATGTTTCAGGCACAGTTTTGTGAGTTACTGATTTCATCCTGATGATGCTCCAAGGTGAGGGGGTGGACTGGAAAGTCCAGGCTTAAATCTTCTGATTTTGGGGGGCGTTTTTAGCACAGTTTTATAATTTATTTACCTCCTTCCGATGATGCTCCTCCGGGGCACAAACTGGACTGGCTGAGTTGATGCTCCCAAGCTGGGGGGGAACTGCAAAGTCCAAGCCTAAATCTTCTGATTCTGGGGACGTTTCAAGCAGAGCTTTAGAAGTTACTTATCTTGTTCTGATGATGCTCTGGGGCACAAACTGGACTGGTTAAGATGATGCTCCAAAGCAGGAGCAACTCCAAACTCCTCCAGCCTTAAACCTCCCAATTTTTGGGGGGTGTTTTAAGCCCAGCTGGATAAATTATTGATCCCACTGGGATGATGCTCCATTGGGATTATTCCACAGGTTTGTCCTGGCTCTCCCCACCCTCGGGAGAAGGATCTTGAGCCTGGGAACTGCCCTGGCAGGGGTTGGGCTGTGGGGAGTTCATCTCCCTTTATCCAGATGATAAAATCTCTCTCCACCTCCATCCCCCCCTCAAAGAGCCAGGCCATAAACTCCCCCATCCATAGGTTTTTTTTTCCTCCTGGAATTCCCTGCACATGAAAACCAGGGGGTTATAAAAACAGAGCAGATAACTCAGAGGACACACACAAAACCTCAACCCTTTCCCAGTTTGAGAAGGGCCCTGTCAAGGATTTCCTTCTCCTAATCCCAAAGGGATTTTTTTTTTTTTTTTTTTAGGGCTGGGATTTTATTTTATTTTAATTTTTTTTTTAAGGTTTTGAAGGGGATGTGGAAACCATTCTGCGCAGTGACAGCTCATTAAAGTCACATTCCTTTCCCCCTCAGAAAAATAATAATAAAAAAAAAAGGCCGATTTTTTTAAATTTATTTATTTATTTATTTCTTTTCTGTAAGGAAAGGTTTTAATCCCTTTAATGGGAGGGGGGGATGAGATGCAGATTGTTCCGAGCAGCCCTGACATGTGGCCCAGCCTAATCCCGTTTCTGTGCCAGCCTGGGCTTGGGAAGCTTTAGGAAAACAATGGGATGGTTGGGCGGGGGGAGACAAAGCTCGGGATTAAATCCTTCCTGGGTCTGGAGCTCCCCCTTTCCCAGAGACACTTGGGAATGTTCCTCACTCCCCTCTCCTCTCTTCCTTCTCTTTTGATTTTTGATTTCCAGTCCTTCTTTCCCCATTTTTCTTTTTTTTTCTTTTCCCACTTTCCTTTTTTTTTCTTGTTCTTTTTTTCTTCTTATTTTCTCTTTTTCTTTTTTTTTCTTCTTCTTCCTTTTCCTATTTTCCTTTTTCTCTCCCTTTTTCTTGTTTTTCCTTTTTCGTTTTCCCCTTTTTAAAATATTTTTTGTCTTTTTTACCTTCCTTTCTTTGCCCTTTTTCTGTATTTTCCCCATTTCCCTCACTTTTCCTTTTTTTCCTTTCCCCCTATTTTTGTTTTTCCTTTTTTTTCTCTTTTCCTTTTTTCCCCCTTTCCATCCTTTCCTTTTCTCTTTTTTCCCTATTCCCTTTTTTCTCTTTTCACCCCTTTTTTCCCTTTTTTCTTTTTCCTCATTTCTTCCTTTTCCTTGTTTTCCCCCTTTCCCTTTTTTCTTTTTCCCGGTTTTTCCCTTTTCCTCTTTTATCCCTTTCCCTTTTTTTCTCTACCCCTTTTCCTTTTTTTTTCCTATTTTTTCCCTTTTCATATTTTTCCCCTTTTACCTTTTTTCTTTTCCCCTCTTTTTTTCCCTTTCCCTTTTTTCCTTTTTGCTTTTTTCACCTTTCACTTTTTCCTTTTTTCCTCTTTCCTTACTTTTCCCCTTCTCCTATTTTCCCCCTTTCCCTTTTTTCTCCTTCTCCCTTGTTCTTTTTTCCCCACTTTTCCCCCCTTTTTCCCCTTCTTCCCTTTTTTCCTTTTTCTCTCTTTCCTTTTTCCCTTTCTTAAATTTTTCCTTTATTTCCCTTTTTTCTTTTTTCCTTTATTTCCCTTGTCCCAATTTTCTTTATTTCCCCTTTTCCATTTTCCTTCTTTCTTTTTCCTTTACTTCCTTTTTTCACTTTTTCCCACTTTTTAACTCTTCTCCTTTTTTTCCTTTATTCTTTTCCCTTTATTTCCCTTTTTCCTTTTCTTTCATTTTTTATCATTTTTCCTTATTTATTTTTCCCTTATTCTCCTTTTCCCTTTTTTCTTCTTCTTTTATTTCCTTTTTTCCTTTTCTTCCATTTTGTATCTTTTGCCTTTATTTATTTTTCCTTTATTTTTTCCTTTATTTTTCTTTTGTTTTTCCTTTATTTTTCCTTTATTTCCCTTTTTCCTTTTCTTCCATTTTTTATCCTTATTTATTTATCCTTTATTTCCCTTTTTTTT